>NC_083379.1:23539000-23844800 GCF_031755915.1 Ziziphus jujuba
TGAGCATAATGATACAAAACCATGCTCATAACTCAAAATGTTTTCAAAAGTAAATATTCACTAATAGAGATAGGTCAAACTTAATTCAAAACCACCTAATCACCTTTGATCCTACTCCAAGTGTCTAGAATAATATCAAAATATTCAGTTAAACCAAGGAAAAACACAATACTTGTTGTGTGCATGCTTCATATCCTAATATTGCTTCCACAATCAATTAATTCTAAATTTACATACTAACTCCTTCAAAATCTTACACAAACCTATTTTTCTTATGGTCCAAATTGGATATTTTCCATATCTCCATAATTCCTTGAAATTAAGCTATGGGTTTTCTTCCATACGTCACAAGGAACTTAAATTAACCAACAATTGCTATAAAAAACAACAAATAACCAACTAATGGTTCAAAAACTGAAAACTCTAACCCATAATTGGGTTTTCCTCAAAACTCCACTAAAATCCATAAATTATCTATTAAAAGAAAGTCCAAGAGATGTAAAACATGTTGATACGAAAAGTGTCCATGGATTATTGGAACTATCAAAGAAAGTTTGAGCCAAAATTAATTCTTGAGGATCTGGTATAATAGAGAGGCTTTTAGGTTTAAATAACATAAAAAATTAGAATTAAAAGTTCGAAAACTAGTTGAAAGGACTCTCCTCTATTGTCAAACTTACCAAATCCTAATAATTGGAAAATGGGTCCCAACACAAATTTCTGATTAGATTTTGGCCAACTTTAACCACTATTCGATAATAGCTTGGTGCCAATGTGTTCCTCGCTTTATATGGTTTCCAACGGTACTAACGGTGAAGCAATAAAGGTTTATACCTTAGGATACGAAGCTTTTAAAATGGTAAGTTGGAGAGAGAAAGTGTGGAGGTATAGAGAAAGAAAAGTAAGAGAAAACATGAAAAATGATTGAATTTCAGACAAAAATTACTTAAAATTGAATGGCTCCTATAGAGATTTCAAAATTGGTTAAAAAATCCCGAGATGGATCTCCTTAGGTTGAGTTTCAAAGAGGTATCCCAAAAACTCAAATTAATCAAACCATTCAAAAACTCAAATTTTAGGTTGCTACTTAGGATGGGTTATTACATTAGCCATGTTTAATAGGATTCCACATTAGTTAAAAGTGTGGTCCCTTGAGTATGGAATAACAGGGTTATTCTGTGGCTTATATTAAATAAAGTTATTATTACTGTTAGTCTCTAAGTTATATTATATTTGCATTTTCATTTTCAAATAAATTTTTTTTTTGGCACTTTGGTCCCTAAATTTTAGTTTTTGTTATAGGTCTTTTAAAACTATTTTTAGTTTTAATTTTTACTAATTTTGAATTGTGCAATGTACTTGCTACAACATGCAATGGTCTTACAGGGTTGTCAAATTTTGTAATTTTGTTTACATATTGCAATAGGTGCATTGCATGTCACAAGTTGCAAAAAAATTAGACTAAAACAGTTTTAAGGATCAAATTGTAACAAAAACTAAAGTTCATGAACTAAAATGCCAATAGGACCTAGACATAGGTCTGAGGAGCCTTGGGCTTCCTTCCCCTTTTCGATTTTTAATTTTTTTCTAGTCTCATTAAGTTACATATTTGTTTAGGAAAGAGGTAATTGCCCTCCGCACTCCCCCCCCCCCCGGGCGGCCAAAAAAAAAGAAAAAAAGAAAAAAAATTATTTTTAAGTAAAACACTTAAAATATTTACCTACATTTATAATAATAGTTACTCCTAATCAAATAAATATAATGAATTTAATTCCTAATGATAATATATCTAATTAATAATTTAATGCATTTTCTTATAATCATGTCGTTGATCAAATTTTAGTTTTGATTTTTAATCTATTTTTCTATTTGATTATTTATATAACTATTTTTATTTTTCTAATAGTTGCTAGTATCAATAATTTCTAACAACCCATTTATCAAAATCTTACTAAAATAACACAATATCTCAAATCTCCCCATTAAATGAATATTTACAAGTCCAAAAATAAAACCCTATAAGTGAAAAATCAAATACAAAAGAAACAATCGAAATAGTTCCAAATCTAACTTAAACTTCAATTCTTAATATGTACTTCCAAACTCTGCCACCCAACTAGTCCTCAACTAAAAGTCCTACAAAAAGATTGAGAATAGAATGATAAGTGTAGATTCTAAGTGATGGGTTTTAATATACACGCCAAAAGTAATAATAATTCTATCATAGCAAAATAGTTACAAGTACATGCATAAACTCAACATTAATGCATTTCATATGCTATAGGGTTTAGGTTTTGGTAGAAAAAAAAATCTTAACTGTAACAACCCATACGAGAGAGAATACTTAAAATTATACAAGTTTGACTAGGTTTTACAATTTGACTACATGTGGATCCCAATATTTGCCCTTTTAATTTGAACAATATTTAGTTTTAACTGGTATATTATTGCATAGAGCTCATCAGCATGAATTCATAAAGTGGTAGCATGTCTAATTCTGAATTACAGTTAAAAAGTTATAGTTCTGTAAAGTTTAGATATCATTATTTTATCAATGTTTCATACCAGTACCTATTTTTGTTTGTTAATGCACCCAAGGCCTACTTATACCTAGGGAAGCATGTCGTGGAATGATGAACTTTGAAAATGTCTAAACTACCCTAAAATTTCCCTTAAAACCCAAAAACCTCAGATACCATTGGGCACCACGAACGCAATTCAAACCTGAAATTGAACTTTAAATTCTCCAAATAAGGCTACAAATTCTTAACTTGACCATACCCCTTGAATTTCTGACTTGGCCACCAAAAAGTATGACAAAAAATTGTCAGACACATCCAGATTGTGGCTTTTTATCTCGATGATGAAATTTCCATTGAACTTAATTTTGGCTAAATTTCAGCCATTTCAAATTGTGCTTCTAGTCTTCCCCATATTTTGGAATTCTTGACTTTTAACATGGCCTCCATTTGCTCCAATTCCTCACTTTTTAGGAGATGTAACAACCTCAACTTTGGCCAAAGCTTTGGATGCATTTTTTTGTCACTAACAATATTTTGGACCATAGTGTGCTTAAAATCTTGTTACCCATTCCACATCTCCAATTTGGTATATTATTTGTTAATTTTTGACATCATTAGAATATATTTCTATTTTTGGGTCAATTAGTTTAATACCGCATAAAATTAGACTATGTTTAAATAATCTAGGATCAAATTGATGTCAAGTATAAAATAAATGTTATTTGGACCCATTGGAAGGTTTAATTTGATAAAACTAGCCTTCAAATGAAAAAAAAAACCCCAATTTTGGATGTTGGGTTTTATGGGTTCTTGGTATAATTGGACCATTTGGTGTAGAATTTACTTAATTTTATAGTTGTATAAATTATTTTAAGATATTTGATATGTAGCAATGTCTTTGGTTAGTTTTTGGAGTCTGAAAAATATTTTATTATATTGTAGACATCTATATTACATCTAAAGATGACCTTGTAAAGGAGTATGAGTGCTCGTCAACAGTATCAATGAGTGATTTATATTTTAAATTGATTTTAGATGCATAAGTACAATAATTACATGGTTTAAATATTATATTTTTATGGTTTGAAGAGTAAATGCTTAATTTATGCGTATATAGTTATTTACGTTCACATATGTATGTTATCAATTCATTTTTTTTTTTTTGTAATACTTTAGATGACTCTAGATTCTATTATGCTCTTAGTAAACTTGTGAATAATGATATTCAAAATGTATTAGTAATTGCATTCATGATCTACTCCCATGGTTGTTAACTTTAATTCTTACGAGATGGAAATTATTAGTTGGAAATAGAAAAGTTGGACAATATTGTTTGATTAGTTTTATGTATGATATGTGAAATTATGACATGTTGGATTTTTTGGTATGGTGGGTTGGAATTTAGGTTGGTGATCATGGAGTATATATACACGATTTGATTGTATGGTTGGATGGTGATATTGAGTTTATCAAATTAGTGAACCATAGATTAATAGTACATAACGGATACTGGATAATGGATATTAGATATTGGATATTGATCAGCATCACTATACATATATTATCATCCTATACTATAGAGAGTAATGATGACGATTATAACCCCCCCCCCCCCCCCCTCGGTCCCCTCAATGACGCCTTTAGGATGCTAAATGATCGTAATGATGTTTCCCCCTTCCCTTTTTTTTAGTGGTGCTTTGGGACACCAAGGGCCACTTCATAGTACTAGATATATAATATGGTACACTAATGGTCAGTTGGTAAATGCACACTTCTTCGCTCTGAAATATAATAAATAAATGATATTTCTTGTTTTATAAATGTTATAGCTTATAAATCTTTGATGCATGATTGTATATTGTTATCTATTTGCATATTTGTTTTATTTGACTAAGCTTTGGAACCTAAAGAATGGGTTTTGGTGACGATGATTTTTAAATAGGAAATTTTTCAAAAGAATGGTAATGCAAGATCTTGAAAGACGGTTTCTCAAGAACTAAATGGTTATTTTCATATTGTACTATACCACTAATAGAGATATTTGTATCTTACATTATATTTGTTTTTAAATTCATTCCCCTACGCTTTAGCAGTTAGCAAATAGCTTACTTTACACATCACTTATCGTTTCATATTTTTCACAACAATATCATTATTTATCTTTCCATGTTTATCTTTTTTTTCCTAACCTATTCGCATCAATTGTATAACTTAAATTTTCAAATATTGACAGGACCGCTCCAGGATCGTTCTTGGACACCAAAGTGATCTGGATTAGGGAAGCCCTACTGAATTTCCTATAAAAAATCTAGAAAAATCTCACTGTAATTGGACGTAATCCAATAGTACAAATAAAATAACATAATATATATATATATATATATATATATTTTTTTTACAGAATTCTCACAAAATCATCAATATATAAAAGCCATACACATTAGGTTTATTCACTAGAACAATCTAAGGAGTACAATGAACCAGTGCATGAATATCAAAAGTGCTTAATATAAAGTACAAATAAGAATTCATTAAAGAAAGAATAATTACTATAATTAGAGTCAAGGGAAAAGAAATGATACATCAGCAATGGAATATCATACAAACAATAAAGGTGCTTGGACGTAATGGATGTAACCTATCAACTGAGGCATAGAGGAATAGTTTAAAAACAAAATTACGAGACAAGCTTAATAAGTTGAATAAAATTATAACATGAAAACTTCATTTATCTTTAAAGTAATTATCTCAAAACCTCACTTTTGAAAGTTTCTTTATTTTTGTAAAATATATTTCACAAAACCCATGAATTTTTCTCAAAAAATATGGCAAATTTCATATTTCATATAAATATATTAGTAAATATAATACTAGCCTGCCATGCTCAATACAAAATTCTATTATACAATCCTTAGCATCTTAAGATATCATAGAGCTAATGAGGAGGGGGAAACTGTTATAGATCCTTGGTGCCCTTAAGGCATAGAAGAGCTGAGACCTCTCAACCAGCCTTTGCATCATGTGATAATAGTAAAGGGTTGAGTCATATATATATATATATATAATAATAATAATAATAATTGTATGCATAACCAAATCCATATCTATATCTGTAATATAGTATTGCTTGGCATACAGTATCACTAATCCATATCTCATATATATCCCTTAATAAAATATCATTTATTTCCTTATATCTATACTTAAAGATTATTGTAACTATTTGACATATCATATGCGATCATATGTTGACATATCATATGCGATCATATATAAATAAACTTAATAAAATGGTCAGATTGTAAATATTCTTTTGATGGTACAAATATTATCATATAAAGTTATATAACAGTAATAAAAGGAATTACCAAAACTTTTCAAATATGAAAATCTACAATTTGATTATAAGCATATCAAAGTTTAGAAACAAATAAAAACTTATCGAAAATCACATGAAATGATAACTTTTATGTATATTCACATTTATAATATAATCGTATAACCAAAATTTATATAAAATTTCAAGAAACCGTGACCTATTTATTTAACATGCTATAAAAATATTTAGGAAAATAAATCAACTCACAAAGATACAGTTCACTGCTGATCCACTATCAGATCACTTCTAGTCTCCATTTTGATGCCTAAAGTATAACAACAAAAACATTATTTAGGCTTTCAAAAATTAAGCTGAAGTCACTGGTGCAAATTAACTATCTTAAAATAACTTTTACAACACTCCTATTACCAAAGTTGGTCACCAAAGTTTCTAATTATAATGCGAGCCCTTAATAACCATACCTAAAATTGAATTTTTTCACTTGAAGGTTAATTTTATGAAATTGAACCTTCTAATGGGTTCTATAAACATCTAATTACACAAATTCAACTTCAATTTGTCCAATTTATCCCATTTTTATTCAAACAAAATCCAATTTTATCCAGTATTAAACTAATTGATCCAAAATGAAGAAAATATTAAACGATATCCAAAATTTTCATACTTTGTATCAATAAAAAGCTTGTGGAATGGGTAACAAGAATATAAACTCACCTTGGTCCAAAAACATCGATGATGGTAGGAAAATATGTTGCAAAAATTTTGTTAGAAGGTGAGTCATAGCTACCAACTTTGGATAGTTGATCTGGGTGTATTTGGCCATTGTGTGTTATGAAATTTGGTGGCCTGGCTGTTCTCTAGGTGGCCAATACGATGGTCCGATGTGTGTTGCTCATAGCTAGCAAGGGATTGGTCAGTTCTACAAAACTCGATGAGGCATGGTGGTGGGTTGTTTGATTTTGATAGGTCGGGTTTGGTTTGACTGGGTCAGAAGCTAGCTAATGCTTTATCATTTGTTGCTTCAAAAACCTTTCCCTTCCTAAGTGCAACCAAATCCAATCTCCTGGGTCAAACACTAACATAATAAAATCTAAAAATACATGCTCATTATGGAAAAATTTACACTTTTTAAAGTTAGCAAATAAGTTTTTCCGAATTTTCAAATTTCCACAAAGTAAAGTTCTCAACAAGGTAGATAAAGTTCTATACAACAAAAACATTTTTAAATAAGCATCTTTATGATTCATGACCAGCAATGGTTTCTTACTCAAAATAGCTTTATTAACATCCCCAAAACTCAAATAAATTTTTTTATTTTTCCTTTCTCTTCTTTCTTTTCCTTTCTCACTCACGAATTCATTGAATTTTATATCACTCTAGGGTTTTTCTCCAAGTTTCTCACTCTTGGGTTTGTTAAAATTTTTCCACTCACCCTGGGTTTTAGAGGACTTACCTTGGACAGCAAGCTCATATTTCCCATCTTGAATGTATGGTGGAACCGTTGGTGCCATACTAGCCTTCTCTTTAAGCCTCTCGACTTCCCTCCTTTGTTGCATTTGTAGTTGGACTCTAAAAACCTCCTTTAGGATCAATGGCTCCAGCTTGACCTTCTTACCTTTAAATCTAAAAACAATACAATTCTCTCGACCATAATGAGTAGCATCTTTATCAAATTGCCATGGTCTACCTAATAGAATATGTCCGGCATGTATAGGCACAACATCACACAAAACAACATCCATATATTTATTAATACTGAATTTTACTTTGGCTTATTTATTAACTTTCATCTCACCAATATCATTAAGCCATCGTAACCTATAAGGTTCTGGATGTTTAATTGTTTTCAAGCCTAATTTATCTTCCACAAGATTACTATACATTGGTACAACTTCCACTATCAATAATCATACTACAAATCTTACCTTGGATTTCACATCGGGTGTGGAAGATGTTCTCTCTTTGAATTTCATCCTTATCTTTGTATGCAGCCAGCACTCTCCTAGAAACCAAGCACAATTCAGAATGGGAAGCATTCAAAGTTTCGGCCTCACCTTCAAGCTCTTCCTCCTCCTCTTGCTCGGTTTCATCACCACTTTCCTCACTTTTTGATTCTAGCTCACCATTACCTTTTAACACCATGATTCTTCTATTCGAGCATTGGCTAGCGATATGTCCTCATCCCTGGAACTTAAAACAAATAATTTTCCTTGATCTTGAAGGTATAGGATCAGATTTGACCTCATTTTTATGTGCTTGGACAGATTCGGCTTTAGGCTCATTTCTTGGTTGATTGGTGCTTTTTTCTCCCACCTTCGGCTTTGGCTTTCTTTCATAGGTTGGATTGTTTCTCCAGCCACTTGGAATTGATCTTCCACTGTTGGAAACTCCTCCAAACTGCTTTCATAGGTTGGATTGTTTCTCCAGCCACTTGGAATTGATCTTCCACTGTTGGAAACTCCTCCAAACTGTGAGCCTACACCCCTCCTCTTGAATTGATGTTCTAACTTAATAGCCACATGCAACATATTCTCCAATTCCACATATTATTGCAATTCTAGTTGATTGGCTATCTCATGATTCAAACCACCAAGGAATCTTTCCATGGTTGCTTATCTATCCTCATTCATGTTTAACCTCATCATAAGCTTCTCCATCTCCTTGTAATAATCCTCCACAGACCTACTTCCTTGAAATAAAGATTGAAGCCTTTGATGCACCAACCTATGATAGTGTGATGGTACGAATCGCTTCCTCATGGCCCCTTTCATTTGTCGCCATGTAGTGATCAAGTCATCACCAACTCTCCTTCGGGTGTTTTGCTCATTAGTCCACCATTGGAGTGCATAATGACCAAATTCCATTTCTGCCAATTTCATCTTCTTGACCTCCGAATAATTATGACAATAAAAAATCATCTCTATTCTCTCTTTCCATTCTAAATATGCCTCCAGATCACTTTTTCCCATGAAAGATGGAATGTTTACCTTGATAGTCCCTAGATCATCATCTTCATTCCTTGCTGGTCTCCCATGGATTGGCCTTTCTTGAGGTTCAAAATTTTCATCAAACCCCTCTTCCAAGTCATCTCCAAAGTTACTTCCCCGAATTCCTCTCTTGGTCGCCCTCGGCCTCCTCGACCTCGACCTCCATGAACATCTAACCTTATATTCGGCCCTCCTTGTGATGTTTCTATCATGTCCATCCTTTGATCTATGTTATCAAATCGAGCATTCATCCATTGGAATTGCTCCAATATAGTCCTCATGTCCGTTTGCTCACCATTCCCCATAGCTCGGGAACCACCATGGAATCCTACGGACTCTTCTTCATTAATTCTTAAAGGTGGATCTCCTTTTCTCACCCTTGAATCTGCCATGTTAGTATGAATAATACAAAAATAAAATAAGACCTCACCAAATTCACTCCCTCATGTGTTTCACTCAAACAAGAACTCGACACTCGTGTTTGCACACTAGTTTTGGCTTTTCACCCTCTTTTGAGCTCACACACTCTTGCCTTTTTCCACCCAAAGAATTAAATCAAAGTTCTAATTAAAAGACTCATAAAATAGCAATTAGATCACAAGTATGTTTTAATTAAACTTATCAACAAAACAGTAGCAAAAAGCAAGCAATACTGAATGCATTTTTAAACACCTAATTTTTGGCTTTTCTAGACAAAATAAACAAATTAACAAGGAAAATTTTAGAATTAGTAAGAACTGGACCAGATGGTAAGAGATTAAGGATCCAAGAATAAAAATTTAGAAAAAGAATTTCAAACACGAACAAGAATCAATTCGAACAAAAATAAAGAATAGTGTTGGTTGTTGTTCTTGTAATTATAGTGTTGTATCAAATCCTTCAACTAATTTTAATCCAAACAATTTAAGCACCCAAAATTGAAATATCTAGCAAAAAAATTAATTCTCCAGCAACTTCAAATGTTGATTAAATAATCAACAAAACAACAGCTCCAAGAAATTTTCCAGCAACAAATTTCAGCACCAAATTCAACAAAACCGAATTTTTTATTATTATTTGGTTTTCTTCTTTTTTTTTTTCACTGAATATTAATCACAACTCCAGTAACAAAAGTTAGCAACCAAATTGCAATTCCAACAGCAAAAACTCACCAAACACATGGCCTCCAACAACAAGAATAAAAATGTGCAGTTTTTTTTTTTTTTTTTTTAAATACCGCAAACCTTTTTTTTTTTTTTGAATATATGAATGCAAATATTTAAGACTAAACCAGTAAAGAAAAATAAAAAAAAGCCAAAATTATCAAGAACAATGATGAAAAACAACCAGCAGACTAGGAAGCAAAAATATGGTAAAACTAGGAAATCCTAATTCAACTAGGAATGAATTTTTTTGTTTTTTTAAATATGATGAACGTGTGTAATGATAGAAGCAACCTTAGCATAATGCCAAAATTGAAAAATAACACAAAAACAAATAAAACAAATAAAGGTAGATCAAACCTAAACAAAATTTGGCTATGATACCAAATGATACAAACCTAAGACGACCTGCTCCTAAAGCCGTATAATATTAGCTCGGATCCAATTATGCTCAAGTTCTAATGGTAACCTTGACCCCTAACCAACCTATGATTAGAAACCTTGGTATATAATGAAGATGCCACAATAGGTGATGGAAGTCTTATTGATAAGTCAAACTAAAACACTCACTCTCTAATGATGTTTTAGATGTTCAAAAGAACAAAAAGAAATTCAATCTCACAAAATAAATTCTGAATATTATCAATGGTGTGTTCTTCTTCAAAAACAAGCCCTTTTATAGGCTAAGAGAAAATAAAATAAAATCCTAAAACAAAAAGGAAAAACCGGCCATGCAATGAAGAATCCTAATATGGCTGAAAGTCTCCTCCTTCCTAATCTAATTTGGATTAATTAATTCATTTATTTTTGAATTAGGAATTAATTAATTTATAATGAAAATAATAAAAAAATAATAACTTTCCTAAACTTATTTTTCCAGAAAAAAAAAAGTAATGGTAATTTCCTAAAACAAAAAGTAGAATCAAATTAGGAAACTAAAATACTAACTTTTTGACTAAGTTGACTTTGATCAATGTTTGACCAATTTGAGCTCCAAATCAGCTTTAATATGCTTTTTAGGATGCCAAATAAGCTTATTATGGTGTCCTAAACGTTTTCCTTGCTTGGAAGAAAGAGAAAAAACCAACTCAGTAAAATACAGTAAAGCCAGCGAAAAATACAACAATTTTCGGCCAAATTTTGAAGCTGTCCGTACAAGTTGGTTTTAATTTTACTTTGACTTGTTTCCGTGACCTCTTAATGATATTTATTGAATCCATAAAGAATTGGTGATACGAATCTAGAGCGACCTGCCTCTAAACCCGTAACAAAGATTGAATTAGACCGTCTAATTACAAGTTATCGATGGAAGACCTCGATCCGTTACCTATATTTAAGGTAAGAACCTTGGTATGGTGAAGATGCCACAATAGGGTGCGGAATAACCTATTGATAAGTCAAATTTGAACTCCACAAGCAAAGCTTGAAAAGTTCGATATAGTTATTAGAGAACCAAGAGAATCATTCTCACTTTGAATCAAAATTATAATCTGAATTTTATTCATGATTTGTGTGCTTTTAAATAGGCAAAATAAATTACAAAGCTTTCCTAAATTTGTGAAAATAATTATAGACAAAAATTAGGTTTAGGAAAAGCGTATATCATCTTCCACGTGGCAAAAATGCCATGTCACCATATGATGCCACATCACCATCCATGTCATCAAATCATGCCACATCACCATATTGTTGGATTCCATACGTTAGGCTTTCTTTCATGTGGCATCCTCCGTTCCAATCATATGGACCAATTTTGATTCATCTGCCGTAATGAACTTGCTTTCTTGGGATGTGAACACCTCTTGGATTAAACCATTTAGTGCTTCTTTAAACCTCTTTGCTCTTGCCCTGGTTATTGGTCCCGTAGAGACTTGAAATGGCTCTGGACTCCATCTTGGGGTGCTCCTGGTCATGTCCTCATCATTCCCCTCCTCTTGAAAATGATTTGTCCTCAAATCATCACCTGCACAAAAAGGAGATAAATCAGCGACATTAAAAGTAGCACTCACATTATACTCACCTTGAAGATCCAACTTGCCACATTTGAAGTTCAAAATCTCACCAACTTTTGCCACATTTGTGCACTCACATGTGAGCTGGTGGTTGAACGATTATGTGTAATTTTTGAATTTTAAAAACTTCCATTGGATCTCATACAAAATTTACATGTGTGAGACAAGTTTTATATCTATATAATGCAACAAATGAATGAAATGGAATGATGAATTGTGCTGTCTAGTTTGTATAGCCTAATTTTAGCATCTTCTCTTCTTCTTCATCTTTTTCTTCTTCCTTCCAAACAAAAACCCTAACAAACCTAAATATCACCATACCAAAAAACAAACACAAAAATCACCTAAACACCAAACCAAAAATCGGATTAAGGGTTCTACACAAGACTAACACCTTGTGTACAATACTCTTGGCCACGTGAACCCAAAAACTACAACAAACTCCAACATGGTATCAGAGCTTTGTTTGAACCATTTAGGGACATTGTGTGCTTTATTTCTAGCCTGTTTTATTGTGAGAGGACCCCCATTTCATTCCTTTCATTTTGGTTTGAAATGGTATAAAAATCTAGCTAGAAAACTCACCCAAAATCTAACCCAAAAGTTAGTTTCTTCAAAATCTGGTTTTATGTCATGGCTTTTCAAAGTTTTGAACCACCCACTTGATCAAAATTTGAGGGCCAAAACTACTCGATTTGGAGCATAAAGATGAAAGCCTACCTACAAGCCTTTTGGACTTTGAGATGTCATGGAAGAAAGTTATGAAGTTGAGGAGTTGAGAACAAATGCCACACAAGCACAAAGACTTGCACATGAGACCAAGATAGCTAAAGGATTCAAGGCCTTAACAGCCCTTCATTCTTTGGTGAGTGATCCATCTTTACTAGAATCATGTCATGTACATGTACTAGAGAAGTTTGGTTAAAGTTGTAAGAAGAATTTCAAGAAAACACTAGGACTAGACAAATGGAAGTTTTGAACTTAAGAAGAGAGTTTGAAACAATTAGAATGAAAGAAAATGAGTTGGCTAAGGAGTTCACTGATAGACTACTAAGAGTTATAAACCAAATTAGAGTCCTTAGAGAGCCATTGACCGACCAAAAGGTTGTAGAGAAGGTATTGTGAGCTTACCCGAAAAGTTTGAAGCTAAGATTTCTTCCCTTGAGGAATCAAGGAATCTTAGTGATATTACTTTGAGTGAGCTTATCAATGCCTTCCAAGCAACCGAATA
Source organism: Ziziphus jujuba (assembly GCF_031755915.1). Lineage (NCBI taxonomy): Eukaryota > Viridiplantae > Streptophyta > Magnoliopsida > Rosales > Rhamnaceae > Ziziphus > Ziziphus jujuba. The sequence continues at coordinate 23,552,235 of NC_083379.1, forward strand.
AAAAAGATCCACAAGAAAGAATGAGTCTTTGGAAAGTGCTTTTATATCTAATCACAGCAAAAAATAATAATAAAATGAACAACAACAAGAACAAAGGAGGAACCAGTTATGGAGATTTCAACAATAACAACAATGCAAGGCAAAAACAAAGAGGACAACTACAAAACTATGGAGGTTATCCACCATGCCCCTATTGCAAAAAGCATGGACATGCACCAAACAAGTGTTTTTGGATACCGGAAGCAACTTGTGACAAATGTGGGCAAAGAGGATATGTTGGCAAAATATGCAAGCAAGGAAGGCAACAAGAAAATGTGGTAAATGAGGAGGCCGAGACTTTATCTGTGGCTACATGCCTTAAAGCTACAAGTAGTGGTCTTGGTTGGTTGGTAGATAGTGGTTGCTCACAGCACATGACATTTGAAGAATCCAACTTTATGGAGCTTAACTGATCCTACAAGACAAGTGTAAAGATTGGAAATGGAAGTTTCATGGATGTAGAAGGAAAAAGAGACATATCTTTGAACACCAATAAAGGTATAAAACTTACCCAAAAGATTCTATATGTGCCTTCATTGTGTGAAAACTTGTTGAGTGTTGCACAATTGATTGAAAAGGGATATGTTTTGAACTTTGGTTGTGATGGTTGTTTGATATTGGATGCTTTTGGAAATGGGGTGTTTAAAGTTGCCTTGAAAGATAAAAGCTATAAGTTGAATTTACTAGATAGTGAACAAGCTTTTAGAAGCAAAGTTGAGTCCTTTTCTCAACTTTGGTATAAAAGGCTTGGTCACTTTAGTTATAGTGCAATGAAGAATACAAATGCTTTGGTGAATGATATGCCTTTGATTGATGATGTTAAAAATGTATATGAAGTTTGTCAACTTGGAAATCAACTAGGTTGCCATTTCCTAAAAATGGTGCATGGAGAGCCAAGGAGAAGTTAGAACTTGTTCATTCAGATGTATGTGGTCCCATGAGTATATCTTCCTTGAGTGGTTGTAGATATTTTATCACCTTTATTGATAACTACTCTAGGATGTGTTGGGTTTATTTTCTCATACATAAGTCACAAATTCTAGAAAATTTTATGGAATTCAAGAAGTTGGCTGAAAATCAAAGTAGGTCCACTTTGAAGTGCTTGAATACCGACAATGGTGGTGAATATACTAGCCTAGCTCTTGAAGATTTTTGCAACGGAAGTGGTATAATTCATCAATTTACCACACCATACACACCACCACAAAATGGTGTGTGTGAGAGGAAGAATAGGACATTAATGGAGATCGCTAAGTGTATGATACATGAAAAGAACACGCCACAAAAATTTTGGGCCGAGGCTATCTATACTAGTTCTTACATCTAAAATTGATGCTTCACCAAATCCATTGAAGGCAAGACACCCTATGAGTTATGGTTTGGAGAGAAACCATCTTTAGAGAATATAAAAGTATTTGGTAGTGTGTGCTTTCTCCATGTTCACTCAGACATGAGAGATAAGCTTGACAAGATAGTAAATGTTGGTGTCTTGGTGGGATATAGTGAGGTTACCAAAGGCTTTAGGGTCTATAACCTAGAGACCAAAAAGCTTGTGGTAACTAGAGATGTGAAGATTGATGAGAATGTAAAATGGGATTGGAGTAAGGATGAGCTATTGGGTAATGAGGATGAGCCACGGTTTGAAAAAGAAAATGAAGAAAGAAATGTTAAAAACAAAAATGATGATGAAAGGATGATGATCTACTCCAAGAAACCATTAGAGCCGATTTGGAAGTTGGTAATGGTGTTAGAGGAGAAAGATCTATGTCCGAGATGTGTGAAAGGTATAACGTTGCACTTGGTGACCTTATATGTGTGCAAGAGGCCTTAATGAAGAAAGAGTAGAAGGAAGCAATGGATGTGGAAATGGAGATGATTGAGAATAATGAGACTTGGTCCTTGATCACTAAATCGAAAAACAAGAAAGCAATTGGTGTCAAATGGATCTTTAGAACCAAATACAATTTGGCTAGCACCATTTAAAACACAAGGCAAGGTTAGTGGTCAATGCACAACAAGCTCGAGTTGACTATGGGGAGATGTTTGCACCCGTAGCAAACATGGAAACCAATAGACTCATCCTTAATCTTTTGGCTACCAAGCAATAGAGTGTGTTTCACTTGGATATCGGTGTTCTTGAATGGTGTGTTACAAGAAGAAGTGTATGTGAAGTAGTCGGAGGGCTATGTGGTTCAAGGGTCTGAAGATAAGTTTTATATGCTTCACAAAGGCTTATATGGTATTAAGCAAGCACCTAGGGCTTGGTATGGAAGGATTGATGGCTACATGCTTGGACATGGCTTTAGGAGGAGCCAAAATGAACCCCTTTTGTATGTGAGGATTGAAGGAAGTATGATAGTGGTCTTTTTGTATGTGGATGACTTATTGGTCACCAGTGAGGACCCAAAGAATGTGGAATAGCTAAGGCATGAACTTGAGGAGAAGTTTCAGATGTCTAGCTTGGGTCTCATGAATTACTTCCTTGGTGTGGAAGTAATGCAATGCCAAAGAGGAATAGTTATATCATAAGAAAAGTACATCAATGATCTCTTGAAGAAGTTTAATCTTGAAGAATGCAACCCAATAAGCACTCCAATGATCCAAGGAGAGAAGTACCAAAAGGAGGATTGAACATCGAAGGTAAATCCTACTCTTTATCAATCCTTGATTGGTCGTTTGCTTTATGTGTGCTCATTTAGGCCGAATATTATGTATGTCGTGTGTGTGCTCTTAAGATACATGCAAGCACCCACCCAAACTCATCTTAGAGATGCCAAAAGAATTCTTAGGTATCTTAAGGGTACTAGTGATTATGGAGTTTAGTATGAAGCAAAGGATGAGTTGAAGCTTGTTGGTGATGCGAATCCATCCATGCCCTCACAACCTACAACCTATTGGGTTACTGACCTGATACGAATGAAAACCGGATCGATCATTAGGGCTCAAGCTAAGAGGTTTAGGGAAAAAATTTCTGCCTTTATCCATGGGGTAATTCATTCTCAAGAGCACTTCTCCATACCCAAAGATCCAAAGACCTATTTTGAAAATACAAGTGGTGGAAGCCGGGTACGGACCCAGGTAGCAGTTTTGATGCATTTATGGAGTCCGAGCAGCAATAAATGGTTCCAAATATTTATGGATTCTATAAATATCACTAAGAGGTCATGGAAACAAGTCAAGGCAGAAGAAAAATCAACTTGTACAGACTTGTACGGATAGCTTCAAAATTTGGCCAAAAATTGCTGTATTTTGTGTTGGCTTTACTATATTTTGCTGAGTTGGTTTTTTCTCTTTCTTCCAAGCAAGGAAAATGTGTGAGACTCCATAATAAGCTTATTTTTAATCCTAAAAAGCATATTGAAGCTGATTTGGAGCTCAAATAAGTCAAAAATTGGTCAAAGTCAACTTAGTTAAAAAGCTAATATTTTAGTTTCCTAATTTGATTCTACTTTTTGTTTTAGGAAATTACCATTACTTTTTGGATTTTATTTATTGATTTTCTGAACAAATAAGTTTAGGAAAGTTATTATTTTATTAGTTTCATTGTAAATTAATTAATTCCTAATTCAAAATGAAGGAATTAATTAATCCAAATTAGATTAGGAAAGGAGGAGACTTTCGGCCATATTAGGATTCTTCATTGCATGGCCGGTTTTTCCTTTTTATTTTAGGGTTTTATTTTGTTGTCTCTTAGCCTATAAAAGGGCTTATTTTTTTAGGAAGAACACACCATTAATAATATTCAGAATTTATTTTGTGAGATTGAATTTCTCCTTGCTCTTTTGAACACATAAAACACCATTAGAGAGTAAGTGTTTTAGTTTTGACTTATCAATAGGCTTTCCATCACCTATTGTGGCGTCTTCATTATATACCAAGGTTTCTAATCATAGGTTGGTTATGGATCAAGGTGACCATTAGAACTTAAACATAATTAGATCTGAGCTATTATAATACGGGTTGAGGAGCAGGTCATCATAGATTTGTATCAGTTGGTTATTCGGATAGTGATTTGGCAGGCTGCATTGATGATATGAGAAGTACTTTAGGCTATTAGTTTTCACTTAGGAGTGCTGCTTTCTCATGGAATGCAAAGAAGCAAAGCACAACGACTCAAAGTACCGCGGAAGCCGAATACATTGCTTGCTCAACTTATATAAACCAATTTATATGGTTAAGGAAGTTGATGGGAAATCTTGGTCATACTCAAAAAGATCCAACCATCATCAAATATGACAACACTTCAGCAATTTCAATAGCCAAGAACCCGATACGACATGGAAGAGCAAAACATATTCCGGTGAAGTATCATTCCACGAGGTGGTTTGAAGATCTTGGAGAAGTTTGTTCGGAGTATGTGAATTCAGAGGAGAACCTTGCGGATGTGTTCACAAAGCCACTTAGAAAGACCAGATTTAAGGCATTGAGGTCTCTCCTTAATGTCTCTAGCAAGATTACCAAGGAGGAGTGCTGAAAAGGTGGTAATCTTGCCACCTTGTACAAGCCAAAGTTCACCAAGATTTGCACCCTCTTTCTTTGTTTACAAGAATTATTTTGTTGAATGTCTTAAAGCAATATTTATGTTATATTTTATGTTCCTTTTAATGCCTTTTGAATGCCTAAGTTTTATTGTATTTAGCATATTTTATTGCCTTTTGAATGCCTAGGTTTTGTTGTATTTAGCATAGGAATCCTCTCTTTGTTGGGTTTTGATTTTGTTTTATAAAATGGGTATATGTTGGAAATTGTGTTTCCAGCAACATAGGTCCATTTTTGATGCTGGCATATTTTTGATTGTTTGAACCAGGTTATTGTTTTTTGATATGTTTTAATACACATGTAAAATAAAATATAGCAAAAATATTTACTCAAAACGGACTTGGGAAGCCCAAGATATGCACGTTGCAAGTTGGCATAACTGCTAAGATTTGAAGTAGTTCTGGCCATGGGTTTATGATGAATTGGAGGCTTTACCCAATTCTTTTGTACCTAGTCTTCTCCATATTTATCTTTAATATTTTAGCATGCCACATGACAAAATTCAAGCAATTTGGATGAAGATATCTCAGCCTTCTATCAGGTGAAAGTAGCATTACCTGATTTGGTGGAGATAGTCTTTTGAAGTTCAAAATCTCACCAACCTTTGCAACATTTGTGCCCTCACATGTGAGCTGGTGGTTGACCGGTTATGTATCAGAATTTTGAGTGGGAAACGTGTAGCTTTTGAATTTAAAAGACTTCCATTTGGTCTCACACACACTTCACATGTGTGAGACAAGTTTTGTATCTATATAATGCAACAAATGGATGAAATGAAATGATGAATTGTGCTGTCTAGTTTGTGTAGCCTACTCTTAGCATCTTCTCTTCTTCTTCATCTTCTTCTTCTTCCTTCCAAAATAAAACCCTAACAAACCTCAATATCACCATACCAAAAACAAACACAAAAATCACCTAAACACCAAACCAAAAATCGGATTAAGGGTTTTGCACAAGACTAACACCTTGTATACAACACTCTCACCATGTGAACCCAAAAACCACACCAAACTCCAACAATGTGGCATCTAAGTGGCTGTCAAACATGGCTTCAAGAGAAAGAAATCAGCTTGTTTCTTTCTTAGGCCGAATTATGTGCTTTACTTGATCACCAAGTTACTTGTTCTCCAAGTTTTACAATTTTAGTCTTATTTTGATTTTTGGAAAACTTTAATTTTTATTATGTTTTTAATTATTTTTAGCTAGATAATTAATTGCTAACTACTTTTCTACTCTTAATTTATCATGTAATTAGTCACTTTCCTAAACTATAAGGAATTGACTAGTCAAATTTGAATTAGGAAATACATTAGAATTTAGGGTTTAGGTAACATTATTGGTTGAATTTTTAAGGTAGTTTTGCCTATAAAAAGACTTGAAGTTCATTAATACAACAAATTTTGATCTTCATAAAAAATTAGTAATTATGAGTGTTAAACTTTTGATTCTTTAACAACTATCCTTTGAACTTTTCTAATATGAAAATTAAAGTTCAATCCTTAACTTATCAATAAGGTATTTTGTAACCCTTTTGTAGCGTCACTCATTCCACATAACCTGAATTAATTAAACGATCAAGTATTAGTTTAGGTTTTCTTGAGTATCAATCTTTGTTTAGGCTTGAAACCGTTGGTGTCCTTATGTTTGTTTACTTAAAGAAAAAAAAAGAAAAGAATTGTTGTTTTTCAATCTTGAATTTGTGTGATATTTTTCTAAATTCTAGCGATTAATTTTGCATTATTATCATTGTATCTTGACCAAGAAAAAAAAAATTACATCAGATTGCATCCTAGCTAAAATATATTAGTGGATCAAATTGTATCAAACTTAATCTATTGGTGTAATTTGTGAGTTTTTTTGAATTACTTGGATTGAGATTCATATTTGATGATATTTTGAACTTTGTTGCTGCTGCTTTAGTACAAAAAAAAGTACAAAGTAAAAAGAAAAAATATTTTTAAAAAAGGTGAAACCTAAAGTCTATTGTGAAGATTATTGTGATCTTGTTGCTGGTTTTTGTTGAGATATATATTGCAAATTGAGTGATTTAGGTTTGGCTAGAAAAAGGAGCACTAAGCCTTAAGATTCAAAGAAATAGTTAAGGTTGATTTAAGGTATTGTTTTCTCACTCTTTGATTCTTTGTTTTAATCGATTTTTTGTCATCTTAAATTGTCTTTTACTATCTAAATGACTTGTTATTTCTAGATTTGCTCTTTAGTCATTTTGTTTGAATTCTTTGGTTAATTTCTTTCATTTACCGAAACTAGTTGCTTTATTATTTGTTTTTTAAATTTTTATTTCTTGTTTTTCTATGTTAATCAATCTTCTTGCGAAGTTAATTGGACCTAATTTCCAGCTTAGTATTGTTTGGAATTAGTTAGCAAAGAACCAATAGATTTGGCTACAAGGGGAAGAAGGCAAGAAAATGTGAGTTCATTAGAGGATAAAAGCCAAAATTAGTGTGCAAACACGAGTGTTGACACCTTAATTGAGTGAAATACATGAGGGAGTGAAATTGTTAGGATTTCTTATATTATTTTGCTTGTATTACTAATCTCTTTTCTAGAATAAATGGCACAAAAAAAAAAAAGATTTTGATCCAAGACTTTTACAAGCTTTAATTGGTGAGATGACGAAGAAGTTCAAGGAAAAATTCAAAGCTGAATTGAAGGTGGAAATAACAGAGCTTAGGAGAGAAATTAATGAAGTCAAATTAAGGATGGATGCTTCCATACAACAGACAACTCCATAAGTTGGAAGAAATAGGGAAGAAGGTGTGTAAAGAGATGAACGTACTAATAAAATCAATGGAGATGGTTCATGAGATGAAAATGCCAATTCAACTAGTACAAGAAGGAGGAACTAGAGGAAGACAATGGGGAATCAAACTCAAAATTCATTCATTGCATGGAAAAATGGATCCTGGTGCTTACCTTGAGTGGGAACAAATAGTTGAGATGGTTTTCTATACGAACCTAGGTCAGCTCACATCTAAACCTGTATAATATTAGCTCGGATCAAAAAATTAAGCTCAAGTTCTTATGGTCACCTCAACCCTTAATCAACCTGTGACTAGAAACCTTGGTATATGATGAAGACACCACAATAGGTGATGGGTGTCCTAGTGATAAGTCAAATTAAAACACTCACTCTCTAATGGTGTTTTAGGTGTTCAAAGAGAACAAAGGGAATCCTTTCTCACAAATAATTTTCTAAATAATATGGAAGCTAATTTCTCATTTAGCCTTTAAATAGACTTTGAAAGAATAAAATAAAACCCCAAAAGACTAGTCAAAACCGGCCAAAGAGAATAGGAAACCTTGCTTAGCCGATTTTCACACTACTTTCCTAAACTAAATTATATTAATTAATTCCTTTATTTTTGAATTAGGAATTAATTAATTTACAAATGAAATAATAAAATATCAACTTTCTTAAGTTAAATTTTCCAGCAAATAATTAAATAAAAACCAAAATATAAGATAGTTTCCTAAAACAAAAAGTCAAATTCAAATTAGGAAACTAATTGACTAGTTTGACTACTAAGCTATCTTTGACCAATTTTGCAACGTGTAAAGGCCCCAAATCATATACAATGTGCCATGTAGGATACAAAATGGGATTAATTATGATTCTCATATGTTTCCCTTGATTGGAACAAAGAGAAAATGCCAACTCAACAAAATTCAGCAAAGTTAGGGGTAAAATACAGTAATTTCGGCCAAAAATCACTTCCATGCACAAATTACCTTCTTAGTTGCTTGTGGTTCTGCCTTGAATTGATTCCATGACCTCTTAGTGATATCAATTATGTTCATGAAGTGTTGAACCCATTCCTTGCTGTCCGGAATCCAAAAATGTACTAAAGCAGCTACCCAAATCCATATCGGGATCCACCACTTGGATGCTTAAAACAGACTTTGAATCTTTGGGTATTGATAAGCCCTCTTGAGAAATGATAGCTCCTTATATAAATACAGCCAGGTTGTTGATACGAACCTAGGACGACCTACCCTTAAACCCGTATTATATTAGCCCAGATCTAATTATGTTCAAGTTCTAATGGTCACCTTGACCCCAAACCAACCTGTGATTAGAAACCTTAATATATAATGAAGACACCACAATAGACGATGGAAGGCCTATTGATAAGTCAAAGTAAAATACTTATTCACTAATGGTGTTTTAGGTGTTCAAAAGAACAAAGAGAATTCAATCTTACAAACAATTTTCTGTATAAAATTCAAACTTGATTTCTCATTGAAAATAAGCCTTTAAATAGGCTTTGAATGAACAAAATAAAACCCTAAAAGGATTAGGTAATTTCGGCCAACATAGAATACAATTAGGAAATTGCCTAATCTCACACCCTTTCCTAATCTAATTTGGATTAATTAATTCTCTTATTTTGAATTAGGAATTAATTAATTTACAATGAAAATAATAAAATAATAACTTTCCTAAACTTATTTTTCCAGCAAATAAATAAATAAAAACTAAAAGTAAAGGTAATTTCCTAAAACAAAAAGTAGAAATCAAATTAGAAAACTAAAATACTAGCTTTTTTACTAAGTTGACATTGACCAATCTTTGACTAATTTGAGCTCCAAATCAGCTTCTATATGCTTTTTATGATGCCAAATAGGATTATTATGGAGTCCCACACATTTCCCTTGCTTGGAGGAAAGAGAAAAAGCCAACTCAGCAAAATACAATAAAGTCAGCAAGCAATACATCAATTTTTGGCCAAATTTTGAAGCTGTCTGTATAAGTCCATACAAGTTGGTTTTAATTCTGCCTTGAGTTGTTTCCATGACCTCTTAGTGATATTTATTGAACCAATAAATATTTGGAACCATGTCTTGCTGTCCGAACTCCATAAATGCACCAAAACCGCTATCCGGGTCCGTATCGGCTTCCACAACTTGTATGCCCAAAACAAGTCTTGGATCTTCGGGTATGGACAAGTGCTCTTGAGAGCCCTGGATAAAGGGATCAAATTTATCCCTAAACCTCTTAGCTTGAGCCCAAGTGATCAGCCCGGTCTTCATCCATATCGAGTCAGCAACCCAGCAGGTTATTGGTTGTACAGGCACGGACGAATTCGCATCAGTTGTCCTTAAATCTCTTGACTTGAGCTCTAGTGATTGGCCCAGTCTTCAACTATATAGGATCTGCACCCCAATGAGTTTTCAGTTGCAAGGGTATGGATGGATTCTCATCATTCCCTTCCTTTTGAAAAAGATTTGCACTTAAATCGAAATCATTACCTGCAGCAAATGGAGATAGGTCAGCAACATTAAATGTAGCACTAACATTATACTCACCAAGTAAGTCAAGCTTGTAAGCATTTTCATTAATCCACTCCAAAACTTGAAAAGGTTCATCTCCACATGGCATAAGCTTTGACTTTCTTTGTTCGGGAAACCTCTCCTTTTTTAAATGCAACCATACCCAATCTCCAGGTTCAAAGACAACTTTAATCCAGCCTTAGGTAACATTCCTTGCATATTGCTCATCCTCCTCTCAATATTTTCCTTTGTCTTTCCATGAATCTGCTCCAAAAAATCAGCATTTTGCTTTCTATCTAGATTAGCACGTTCACTTAAAGGTAAATGTGTTAAATCTAATAGAGTCAAAGGATTAAAACCATAAACAATCTCAAATTGTGTACACTTAGTAGCTGAATGCAAGGATCTATTATAAGCAAATTCAACATATGGCAAACATTCTTCCCGTGTTCTTAAATTTCTACTAATTAAAGCCCTTAACAATGCAGATAAAGTCCTATTTACTACTTCAGTTTGTCCATCGGTTTTCCAAGTAGTTGAAAATAAAAGCTTAGATCCTAACTTTGCCCACAAAGTTTTCCAAAAATAACTTAAGAACTTAGCATCCCTATCCGACACAATAGTTCTAGGCATACCATGCAACCCCACAATTTCCTTAAAGAATAAATTAGCAATATTAGATGCATCATCAGTTTTATTACATGCAATAAAATGTGCCATCTTAGAAAATCTATCCATAACAACAAAAATTGAATCCTTACCGATTTTAGAATCCATAGACAAATCAACCCAAGGAAAGGATGGAATCGGCAATGGGATGTACAAACTGTGCGGCTTTAACTTTGACTTGGATTTTTGGCATTTCAAGAATCTTTCACATAGTGTTTCCACATCTCTCTTCATACTAGGTCAATAAAAATGTTTTAGTCTTTCCACATCTCTCTTCATATTAGGTCAATAAAAATGTTTTAGTCTTTCCACATCTCTCTTCATATTAGGTCAATAAAAACGTTCTTGCAGCAAGGATAAAATTTTCAAGACACCAAAATGACTCATTAAACCACCACTATGACCTTCCCTCACTAACAATTCCTAAATATTTCTCCAAAGTCACTATCATGCTCATAAAGTTCTTTCAATTGTTCAAATCTAAGCAATCTAGCATCTAAGGTAGAAAACAATACATACCTTTGGGATAATGCATCGGCAACCACATTTTTCTTAACTTTCTTGTAGCGGATGACATAAGAAAAGTCTTAATGAACTCAATCCACTTAGAATGCCATCGGTTAAGCTCCCCTAGGCCTTTGATATGCTTTAATGATTCATGATCCATGTGAATCACAAACTCCTTCGGCATCAAGTAATGCTGCCATGTCTCCAAAGCCCTCACCAATGCATACATCTTTTTGTCATAGGTCGGGTACTTCAATGCAATTCCATTTAGCTTCTCACTAAAGTATGCTATGGGTCTTCCTTCTTGCATTAAAATAGCTCGATTATCTACACCGAAAGCATCACATTCAATTTTAAAAGTTTTATAAAAATGAGGCAAAACTAGTAAAGGAGCATTAGTTAATTTTTCTTTCAATAAATTAAAAGATTTTTCTTGTGCTTCCTTTCATTTGAAGCCAACATTCTTCTCAACAACTTCAGTCAAAGGTGCCGTGATGGTGCTAAAATCCTTGACAAATCTTTGATAGAAACTAGTCAAACCATGAAAGCTCCTCACTTGGGTAATAGATTAGGTTTCGGCCACTCTTGGATCGCTTTCACCTTGAATTGATCAACTTTAATTCTTGCAGCACTTCCAACAAATCCTAGAAAAACCAATTCATCTTTAAAAAAATCACACTTTTTGAGGTTAGTAAATAATCTTTCCTTTCTAAGTACCCCTAAAGCTAACCTAAGATGTTCTACATGCTCATCTAATTGCCTACTATATACAAGAATATTATCAAAATAAACAACTATAAATTTTCCAATGAGTGGGTGCATAACATGGTTCATTAATCTCATAACATTGCTAGGTGCATTAGTTAAACCAAAAGGCATTACTAACCACTCATATAAACCATATTCAGTTTTAAATGTGGTTTTCCATTCATCACCCTCTTTCATCCTAATTTGAGGATACCCACTCCTAAAATCAATTTTTATAAATATGCATGCACCATGTAACTCATCTAACATATCATCTAACCTAGGAATTGGATGTCTATATTTAATGGTAATATTATTTACAGCTCTACAATTCACACACATACGCCACGAACCATCTTTTTTAGGTACTAACAAAATAGGAATAGCACATGGACTCATGCTCTCACGAATATAACATTTGTCAAATAACTCACTTACCTGCCTTTGTAGTTCCCTTATCTCCTGAGGATTACTCCTATATGCAGGCCTATTAGGAATTGTAGCTCCCTGCACAAAATCAATTTAATGTTCAATCTCTCAGATAGGTGGTAAACCGTTAGGAATTTCATCCGGAAAGACATCATCAAATTCCGACAAAAGAGAAGAAATAGAACTTGGCAATTCAAGTTTTTCGAGGTTAACGTGATCATTCAAATAAGAATTTTTATAAATCATGACTAGCAGTGGTTTATCACTCAAAAGAACCTTTTTAACTTCACTAAAGCTAAGATAAAAATTTTTCTTTTTCTTTTCTTTTGTCTCTCTTACTTTCCCACTCACGGGTTCCACTTTTCCACTCTCATTCTTGGCTTTTTCAAATTTTCTCTCACTCTTAGGTTTTTCTTGCTCTTTCCACTCAATTTGAATTTTAGAATACTTACCTTGGACAGCAATCTCGAATTTACCTTTTTGAATGGATGGAGAAACTGTGGGTGTTGTGCTTGCTTTCTCCTTGAGCCGTTCGGCCTCCCTCCTTTGTTGCATTTGAAGTTGGTCTCTAAGCACCTACTTTGGAGTTAACGGCTCCAACTTGACCTTCTTAATTATCTCTTTCATAGTGTATGGCATCCTTATCAAATTACCATGGCCTCCCCAAGAAAATATGACCAGCATGCATGGAAACAACATCATACAATACAACATCCTCATATTTATCAATGCTGAATTTTATCTTGGCTTGTTTGTTTACTTTCATCTCACCGCTATCATTAAGCCACTGTAATCTATATGGTTCTGGATGTTCAATGGTTGTTAAGCCTTATTTATCAACTACTACATTACTAATTACATTTGTACAACTTCCACTATTAACTATCATACTACAAATGTTACCTTAAATTTCATATCAGGTGTGGAAGATGTTCTCTCTTTGGATTTGATCCTCATCTTTGCACATAGTTAGAACCTTTCTTGCCACTAAACTCAATTCAAACCCTGAATCCTTGAGTGTTTTGGATTCCCCATGTTCCTCACCTCCAAGTTCTTCAACATCAAATTCGGTTTCAGCCTCACTTTCTTCACTTTCGGATTCTAAGTCTCTATTACCTTTCAGCACCATGATCCTCCTATTTGGGCATTGACTAGCAATGTGTCCTCATCCCTAGCACTTAAAACATACAATTTCATGAGTTCTAAAGGTTTAGGATCAGTTTTACCTTCAATCTTCGGTGCTTGGACAGATTCGACTCTTGCTTCTCTTTTTGGCCGATTGGTGCTCTCATCACCATGTTTCAGTTTTAGCTTGATGTCATATGCGGGATTGCTTTGCCAAACACTTGGATTTGTCCTCCCACTGCTTGAACCACCTCCAAACCATGAGCTTATACACCTCCTCTTAAATTGATTCTCAAGTTTGATAGTCACATGCAACATCTCTTCCAATTCCACATATTGTTGTAATTCCACTTGATTGGCTATCTCTCGATTCAACCCATCTAGAAACCATGCCATGGTTGCTTCTCTATCTTCATTCATGCTCAATCTCATCATGAGCATCTCTATCTCCATCTCCTTATAGTAATCCTCCACGATCCTATTTCCTTGAGTTAAAGATTGGAGTCTTTGAAGCAGTAACCTATGATAGTGTGTCGGCATAAATCTCTTCCTCATGGCTCCTTTCATTTGTCACCAAGTAGTAATAGGTTCATCTCCAACTCTGATTTGGGTACCTTGTTCATCAGTCCACCATTGGAGTGCATAATGTCCAAACTCCAAAGTTGCCAATTTAATTTTCTTAGCCTCGGCAGAGTTATGACAATAAAAAATCATCTCCATTCGCTCCTCCCGCACTGAGTAAGCTTCCAAATCACTCTTTCCCATGAATGGTGTATGTTGACCTTAATATTTTCAAGATCATCATCTTCTTCTCTAGCTAGTCTCCCACGAGTTGGCCTTCCTTGGTAAGCAAAAATATCATCGACCACCTCTTCAAAATCATCTTCAAAATTACCTCCTTTAAATTCCTCCATAAGCCTTCCTCGACCTCCTCCTCCTTGTCCTCGGCCTCCATGAAATTCTTGCCTTGGATTCTCTCCTCCTTGAGATATTTCTAACCTGTTCATCCTTTGATCTAGGTGATCAAAGTGAGCATTCATTCGTTGAAGTTATTCCAAGACAGCCATCATGTAGGTAGATTCACCTCCACTTCCCATTGCTCAAGAGTCACCCTTCAACCCCATGGATTCCTTTTCATTAATTCTAAATGATCCATCTCCTCTTCTCATTCTAGAATCTACCATGTTAGTATAAATAATCCAAAAATCGTTACCAGAATCACTCCCTTTTCGTGTTTCACTCAAATAAGGTCTCGACACTCATGTTTGCACACTAGTTTCGGCTTTTATCCTCTTTTAAGCTCACACTTTCTTGCCTTTTTCCACTCAAAGAATTATCTCTAAGTTTTAATTAAAACACACATAAAGCAGCAAATATGTCTTAATTAAAATTATCAACAAAACAGCAACTAAAATGAACAAATTGTTGAAATGTGGTGATCTTGCCATAATGTGCAAGGTAGTTCGGTTACACTTGCACTCTTTGTTTTGCAATATCAAAGACCAAACATTATTTATGTTTATGCATTTTATTTTATCTTGTAATGTTTAAGAACAATATCCTTTTTGTAATGCCCTAAGCTCATTATCTAGCTTAAGGCCTTTTTTGTCTGGTTGCTGGAATTGTATTTCCAACAACATAAGTCCACTTCCTTGGATGCCGTTTGAATTAGGTTTGGGATTTGGACCTGAATTTTGGATATGATAAACTAGACATGCAGAGGAATCAGCAACAAAAATAATGGCCCAATTTGGAACTAGGAAGGCTGAGTTAAGCCCAAAACAAACTGACCCTTGTGCAGTTTTGTTGCCCAGAAAACTGGACAAAACTATCTCGGGTTTGATTACTTTTGAATGGGTAAATGGACTTTGTTTTATTTGTTTTTTGGCTAGAACATATTTTAATATTCAAAAGGGCTTCACTCCAATTTTCAAGTCAAATGGAGCTGGTTTTCAAATTCAAATGCCTTAGACAAGCTGAACTGCCCATTAAAGAAGGTTTCTTGCATGCCCAGCACATTGATTAGAGTTAGTTGAGGTAGTTTGGCTTGGTTGGTTACTTTTAATGCTTTTGTATTTATTGATAAATATGGCAGCATGTTCTATTGTCTTTTTGATGTATTTAAAAGTATGAAAATTGTAATGAAAAACGTTGAGAAAGAAAATATTCAAAAAACAGATTTTGAAAAACAACATTTTTGGCTCTCTCTCTCTCTCAACTACTACATTTTGGTTTCTTCTTCTTTCCAAAAGCTAACAACCTTCTCAAGAACCTTAAACCTCCATTAAAATCAGAAACAAAACCTTAACAAACCCAAAAAAAAAAAAAAAAACAAAATCAAGAACCAAGAACCTATAACAATCATTCTTGACTAACACCTTGAATGATTGTGCTCTAGGGTGCAACAACATAAACCTACACCAAATTCCATCATGGTATCAGAGCATAGTGTAATTTCTTAGGACCTTGTGATCTTTCAACCTAGACCATTTTATTTGTGAGAGGATCCCCCACCTAAAGCCTTCCAACCGAAACCAAAACCTCCCAAAAAGACTAGTTGAAACTCACCAAAACACCACCACCCGAGAGCTTGTTCTTGTGTTCATTTTTCAAAACTTTTCAAAAACCATTTTTTCAAATCGCCTCACAATCCTTTGCAACCCCAACACCATCTAAGTTTGAAGGCCAAAACTATTCCATTTGGAGTATAAAAATGAAAGCCTACCTTGAAGCCTTTGGTTTATGGGAAGTCATAGAAGAAGGTTATGTAGTGGAAGAGTTGAGAGCTAATGCAACCCAAGCTCAAAGAAATGCACATGAGGCCGAAGTTGCCAAGGGGTTCAAGGCCCTCACTGCCTTGCACTCCTCCGTGAGTGATTCCATTTTTACAAGGATAATGTCATGCACAAGTGCTAGAGAGGTTTGGATAAAGCTTCAAGAGGAGTTCCATGGAAATACTAGAACTCAGCAAATGCAAGTTTTAAACCTAAGAAGAGAGTTTAAGACCTTGAAGATGAAGGAGAATGAGCTTGTCAAGGATTTCACGGAAAGGATGCTCAAAGTGGTAAATCAAATTCGGGTCCTTGGTGAGCAATTGACCAATCAAAGGGTAGTAGAGAAAGTATTGGTGAGCTTACCCGAAAGGTTTGAAGCTAAGATTTCCTCCCTTGAAGAATCTAGAAATCTTAGTGAAATAACCTTGAGTGAGCTCATCAATGCTCTTCAAGCAACCGAACAAAGGAGAGCCATTAGATAGGAGGAGACCATAGAGAGTGCATTCTATAGTGGCCACGGCAACAAAAAGAAGAATAAAGGAAGGAAGAGCAACAACACCAACCAAACCGGTTTTACAACCAACAACAACACAAACAACAACAAAAGTGGATGGAATCAACAACAACAACAACAAAGCCATCAAACCGAGGAGGGCATCCACGTTACCTTCATTGCAAGAAGCTTGGACATCCACCATCCAAGTGTTTTTGGAGGCCGAATGCATCTTATGAAAGATGTGGAGGAAAAGGCCACATTGCCAAAGTATGCAAGCAAATGAGACAACAAGCCAATGTGGTAAATGTAGAAGTCGAGAACCTATTTGTAGCCACATGCCTTAAGGCCACAAGTAGTGGTCTCGGTTGGCTTGTGGATAGTGGTTGCTCACACCACATAAGTTTCGAAAAGGATGGTTTTATGGAGCTTGACCGAAACTACAAAAACAAAGTGAAGATTGGTGATGGCCGGTTCATGGAAGTAGAAGGCAAAGGAGATGTGTGCTTGAACACCAAGGAAGGTACCAAAATTATAAAAGATGTGCTATATGTTCCTAGTTTGTGTGAAAACTTGCTTAGTGTAGCACAATTGGTGGAAAGAGGCTTTGCTTTAAATTTTGCAAAAGATGGATGTATTATATATGATGCTTGTGGTAATGAGCTGTTTAAGGTACCATTGAAGGACAAAAGCTATAGATTGGACCTACTTAAGAATGAACAAGCCTTAAAAATCAAAGTGGAGTCCATTTCTCAACTTTGGCATAAAAGGCTTGGGCATTCTAGCTATGGTGCCATGAAAAATAGCAATGCCATTGTGAAGGACATGCCAAGGATTGAGGAGATGAAAAGCCTATGTGATGTATGCCAACTAGTGAAATCCACACGGCTTCCATTCCCTAAAGCCGGTTCATGGAGAGCTGAGGAGAAGCTTGAGCTAGTCCATTCGGATGTGTGTGGACCGATGAGTTTGTCATCAATTGGAGGATGTAAGTACTTCCTAACCTTCATTGATGACTACTCAAGGATGTGTTGGGTATTTTTTCTAACAACCAAGTCACAAGTGCTTGAGAAGTTCATGGAATTCAAGAAGATGGTGGAAACCCAAAGCAATGCAAAGATGAAGTGCTTGAGAACCGACAATGGTGGAGAATATACAAGCTTGGCTATGGAGGATTTTTGCAAAGAAAATGGAATGGTGCATCAATTCACAACACCATACACACCACAACAAAATGGTGTTTGTGAGAGGAAAAATAGGACCTTGATGGAGATGGCAAGGTGCATGAAACATAAGAAGAACATGCCAAAGAATTTTTGGGCCGAAGCCATATACACGGCTAGCTACATCCAAAACCGAGCATACACCAAAACCAATGAGTCCAAGACACCCTATGAGATATGGTATGGAGAAAAACCATCTTTGGACAACATAAAAATCTTTGGAAGTGTTTGTTTTCTTCATGTTCATCCACACATGAAAGACAAGCTTGACAAAAGGGCAAATGTGGGCATCTTGGTCGGCTTTAGTACCAAAGGTTTTAGGGTTTTCAACTTGGAAACCAAGAAACTTGTGGTAACAAGGGATGTGAGGATTGATGAAGATGCTGTTTGGGATTGGACAAAGGAGGAGCTTCTTGTCCATAAAGATAATGCTCGGTTGGATGATGAAGAAGAAGAAACCAATGACAATGACAATGAAGAAAATGAAGATGATGAGGAGAATGCACTTGAGACCATTGGAGCCGAATTGGAGATTGGAGATGGTGTTAGAGGAAAAAGGCCATTGTCTGAAATATATGAAAGGTGCAATGTTGCCTTGAGTGATCCTACCAATGCTCAAGAAGCTATGCAAAAGAAAGAGTGGATGGAGGCCATGCAAACCGAAATGGATATGATAGAAAAGAATGAAACTTGGTCTTTGGTTTCTAAACCTAAAAACAAGAAACCAATTGGTGTAAAGTGGATCTTTAGGACCAAGTTCAACCCGGATGGAACAATATGCAAGCATAAGGCAAGGCTTGTGGCAAAAGGCTATGCATAACAAGCGGGTGTAGATTATGGAGAGACGTTTGCACCGGTTGCAAGAATGGAGACCATAAGGCTCATCCTATCCATCTCGGCCTCAATGTCATGGAAGGTGTACCACCTTGATGTAAAGTCGGCTTTCTTGAATGGTGTGCTTCAAGAGGAGGTTTATGTCAAGCAACCCGAGGGCTTCATTGTTCAAGGACATGAGGACAAAGTCTACCATCTACACAAGGCACTTTACGGGTTAAACCAATCACCTAGGGCTTCGTATGGCAAGATTAATGGTTACTTGACCTACCAAGGCTTTAGGAGGAGTCCAAATGAGCCAACACTATACACAAGGAATGAAGAAGGCATGATTGTTATCTCACTCTATGTGGATGATTTGTTGGTCACGGGTGAAAATGAAAAGAATGTGGAAGTTTTGAAAAATGAACTTGAAAAGGAGTTTGACATGTCAAGCCTTGGTGAAATGAATTACTTCCTTGGAGTGGAAGTGATGCAATGCTCTAAGGGTATTTTCATATCTCAAGAGAAATACATCAAAGATCTTTTGAAAAAGTTCAACCTTGATGAATGCAAGCCAATGTCAACACCAATGAGCCAAGGAGACAAATACAAGAAGGAGGATGGCACACCAAAGGTAAACCCGACCCTATATAGAAGCATGATAGGAAGTTTGCTCTATGTATGTTCATCAAGACCTGATATTATGCATGCCACATGTGTTTTGTCTAGATATATGCAAGCACCATCCCAAAACCATTTTGTAGGTGCCAAAAGAATTCTTAGATACTTAAAAGGAACACAAGACTTTGGAGTTTGGTATGATAGGCAAGATGTGATGAGATTAATGGCCTACTCAGATAGTGATTGGGCTGGATGCTTGGATGATATGAAGAGCACTTTGGGGTATCTTTTCTCACTTGGTAGTGGACCATTCTCATGGAATGCAAAGAAGCAAGCAACAACCGCTCAAAGCACCGCTGAAGCCGAGTACATTGCTTGCTCTTCATGTGCAAATCAATGCATTTGGCTTAGGAAATTATTGGAGGACCTTGGTTATCCTCAAGAGGGTTTAACCATCATCAAATGTGACAACACTTCAGCCATATCAATAGCCAAGAACCCCGTTCAACATGGAAGGACAAAACACATACCGGTGAAGTATCACTCTTTGAGGGAGTTTGAAGAAAATGGAGAAGTAAGCTTGGAATATATCAAGACCGGAGATAACCTTGCAGATTTCTTCACCAAGCCACTTCCAAAAGCAAGATTTGAGACCTTGAGGAAGCTTCTAAATATTTCAAGCAAGAACACCAAGGAGGAGTGTTGAAATGTGGTGATCTTGCCACAATGTGCAAGGTAGTTTGGTTCCACTTGCACTCTTTGTTTTGCAACATCAAAGACCAAACATTATTTATGTTTATGCATTTTATTTTATCTTGTAATGTTTAAGAACAATATCCTTTTTGTAATGCCCTAAGCTCATTATCTAGCTTAAGGCCTTTTTTTGTCTAGTTGCTGGAATTGTATTTCCAGCAACATAAGTCCACTTACTTGGATGCCATTTGAAATCGGTTTGGGATTTGGACCTAAATTTTGGATATGATAAAATAGACATGCAGAGGAAGCAGCAGCAAAAATAATGTCCCAATTTGGAGCTGGGAAGGCTGAGTTAAGCCCAAAACAATCTGACCCTTGTGCAGTTTTGTTGCCCAGAAAACTGGACAAAACTGCCTCGGGTTTGATTACTTTTGAATGAGTAAATGGACTTTGTTTTATTTGGTTTTTGGTTAGAACATATTTTAATATTCAAAAAGGCTTCCCTCCAATTTTCAAGTCAAATGGAGCTGGTTTTCAAATTCAAATGCCTTAGACAAGCTGAACTGCCCATTAAAGAAGGTTTCTTGCATGCCCAGCACATTGATTAGAGTTAGTTGAGGTAGTTTGGCTTGGTTGGTTACTTTTAATGCTTTTGTATTTATTGCTCAATATGGCAGCATGTTTTATTGTCTTTTTGATGTATTTAAAAGTATGAAAATTGTAATGGAAAACGTTGAGAAAGAAAATATTCAAAAAACAGATTTTGAAAAACAACATTTTTGGCTCTCTGTCTCTCAACTACTACATTTTGGTTTCTTCTTCTTTCCAAAAGCTAACAACTTTCTCAAGAACCCTAAACCTCCATTAAAACCTGAAAAAAAACCTTAACAAACCCAAAAAAAAAAAAAAACAAAATCAAGAACCAAGAACCAACAACAATCATTCTTGACTAACACCTTGAATGATTGTGCTCTAGGGTACAACAACATAAACCTACACCAAATTCCATCACAAATACCAAATAAATTGACAAAACCTAGTCTCGGCCGAACTAATCCAAAACAAGGTCAAATATTAATGAAAAATTGGAATCAATTAAATACTGGTCCATAATACAAAGAAATCAAAAATTTAAGGATAAAATATCGAAAAGAGATTCAAACAACGAATAAGAATCAATTTGAACAAAATAAGGAATAGTTTTTTATTGTTGCTCTTGTAATTTAAGTCTTTGTATCAAATCCTTTACAAATTTTAATCCAAATAATTTTAGCACTCAAATTTCAATTTTCCAGCAACCAAATATTGAATAAATAGACAATAATTCAATAAATTCAACAATTTTTCAGCAAACAAATTCAAACTCTAAACTAACTAAGTTTGACTTATTCCAATCAAGGGCAACGTATGGGAACCAATATTAATCCTATTTTGCATCCTACTTGGCATATGGGAGCTGATTTGGAGCTTTTACAAGCTGAAAATTGATCAAAGATAGCTTAGTGGTCAAATTAGTAAACTATTTTCCTAATTTGAATTTGACTTTTTGTTTTAGGAAAATATCTTTTATTTTGGTTTTTATTTGTTTATTTTCTAGAAAAATCAACTTAAGAAAGTTAGAATTTTATTATTTTGATTCTAAATTAATTAATTCCTAATTCAAAATAGATGAATTAATTAATATAAATTAGTTTAGGAAAGGAGTGTCAGCCAAGCAAGGTTTCCTATTCTATATGGCTAGTTTTGACTATGGTTTTAGAGTTTTACTTTGCTCTTTTAAAACCTATTTAAAGGGTTATTTTCAATGAGAAATTTGCTAACATATTATTCAGAAAATTATTTGTGAGAAAGAATTATCTTTGTTCTCTTTGAACACCTAAAACACCATTAGAAAGTGAGTGTTTTAGTTTTGACTTATCAATAGGACATCCATCACCTATTGTGGAGTCTTCATTCTATACCTAGGTTTCTATTCACAAGTTGATTAGGGGTTGAGGTTTCCATAAGAATTCAAACTTAATCGTGATCCGAGCTAATATAATACGGATTTAGGAACAAGTCGATCTAGGTTCGTATCACTTAGTAATTTGGATTATTGTTGATTTTTCTTTGCTATTTTAATCTTAGTTAGTTGCATTCATATATTCAAAAAGAAAAAAGGAAAAATAAAAGAGGATTTGTGGCAACAGAATTCAAATTCACCAAAACAAATTGTAATTTGTGTTGGCCAAGGGTTTGGATTTTGTTGGCATTGAAGTTTGTGGTTTGTGTTATTTTATGCTGCTGCTGGAAATTGTGTTTGCATCATTCTATTTGTGATAAAAAAAATATATAAAATAAAAAAGAGCCAAAAGCCGAGAATACAAAAAAAATTACAAAAAGCCGGTTTGTTGAAAAATTTGGAGGTTGAATTTGTTTGAGTTGGAAATTTGAATTGTGATCTCTTAAGTTGCTGGTAAATTCAATTTTGATTGCTGGATATTTGGAATTTTGAGTGCTAAAATTAATAGGATTAAAATTGGTTAAAGAAATTGAGACAAAAACTTAAATTACAAGAACAACAACTAACGATTATTCCAAGTTTTGTTCAAATTGCTTCTTGTTCATTGTTTGAATCTCTTTTCTAAATTTTATCCTTGAAATTTTGGGTTCTTATTATTCTGGTTTGTTTCTTGATAAATTGGAAATTGTCTTGTTAAATTTTCCTCCTTTTTGGCTAGAAGGCCGAGACTAGGTTTGTCAATTCACTCGGTATTTGTTTGTTTTAGTTGCTGTTTTGTTGATAAGTTTAATTAAGACATACTTATGATCTAGTTACTATTTTGTGTGTTTTTTAATTAGAACTTTGAGGTAATTCTTTAAGTGGAAAAAAGCAAGAGAGTGTGAGCTTAAAAGAAGGATAAAAGCTGAAACTAGTGTGCAAACATGAGTATTGAGACCTTATTTAAATGAAATACATGAGGGAGTGATTTTGGTGAGAATTTTTGTGTTATTTATACTAACATGGCAGATTCAAGAATGAGAAGGGGAGATGGCTCATTTAAAATTAATGAAGAGGAGTCTGTAGGGTTCAAGTGTGACTCTCGAGCAACGGGAGGTGGAGGTGAACCTACTGACATAATGGTGATCTTAGAACAACTTCAAAGGATGAATGCTCGCTTTGATCACCTAGATCAAAGAATGGAGAGATTTGAGAATTCACAAGGTGGGCCGAATCCTAGGGTGGATTTCAATGGAGGCCAAGGATGAGGTCGAGGAGGCCGTGGATGTCCTAGAGTAGGATTTGAGGAAGGTAATTTTAAGATAATCTAGAGGAGGAGTTTGATGATATTTTTGCATTCCAAGGAAAGCAAAACAGTGGGAGGCAAGTTAGGGATGAGGACGATGACCTTGGGAATTTTAAAGTGAATGTCCTTCCATTGTTAGCTAAAAGTGATCCGGAAGCATACTTAGAGTGGGAGGAGCGTATGGAGATGATATTTGATTGCTATAACTATTCTGAGGCAAAGAAGGTGAAATTGGCCACTTTGGAATTTGGTCATTATGCACTCCAATGGTGGACTAATGAGTAAAGTACCCAAAGGAAAGTTGGTGATGAATTGATTACTAGTGATAAATGAAAGGAGCCATGAGGAAGAGATTTGTGCTAACTCACTATCATAGGATGCTACATTAAAGACTCCAATCATTAACTCAAGGAAGTAGGACTATGGAAGACTATTACAAAGAGATGGAGATGCTGATGATGAGGTTAAGTATGAATGAGGACTATGAGGCAACCATGGCAAGGTTTTTGGGTGGTTTGAATTATCAGATAGCCAACTAGTGGAGCTACAACAATATGTAGAATTGAAGGAGATTTTTCATGCGGCCATCAAGATTGAAAACCAATTCAAAAGGAGGGTACAAGCTCACTATTTGGAGGTGTTTCTAATAGTAGGAAGACTAATTCAAGTGTGTGGAGAAGCAATCCCACCTATGAAACAAAGCCAAAACCGAAACATGGAAAAGAGAGTTCCAACCGGCCAAGGAAAGATAAACTGGCCGAACACGCACCAGCACCTAAATCGAGTGGTAAGCTTGACTCTAACCCTTCTAGAACTCATGACATTGTTTGTTTTAAGTGTCAGGCTCAAGGACATATTGCCAAGCAATGTCTGAATTGAAGAATAATGGTGCTGAAAGGCAATAGCGACCTAGAATCTGAAAATGAAGAGAGTGAAAGAGAAGCCAAACTTGCTAAGGAAGAAACTGATGTTGAAGAACATGAAGAAGGCGAGACTCTCAAAGCTTCAAAGGCTAAATTAAGTTTGGTTGCAAGGAGGGTTCTAACCATGTATAAAGATGAGGACCAAGTTCAAAGAGAAAAAATCTTCCACACCCGATGTGAAATTCAAGGTAACATTTGTAGTATGATAGTGGAAGTTGTGCTAATATAATTAGCAATGTGGTAGTTGAAAAATTAGGTTTAACAACCATTAAACATCTAAAACCATATAGATTATAATGGTTTAATGATAGTAGTGAGATGAAAGTAAACAAACAAGCCAAAGTAAAATTCAGCATTGATAAATATGTGGATATTGTATTGTGTGACCTTGTTCCCATGCATGAGGGCCATATTTTACTGGGTAGGCCATTGCAATTTGATAAAGATACTATACATTATGGTAGAGAGAATTCCATTATATTTAAATTTAAGGAAAAGAAGATCAAGCTGGAGTCATTCACTCCAAAGGAAGTATGGAAGCTGAATGGCTCAAGGACAAAGCAAGCATGGCACCCACGGCTTCACCATTTATGAAGGAAGGTAAGGTTGACTCATCCATCCAGGTAATGTTCTAAACCCAAAATTGAGGGGGAAAAGAAAGAGAAAACCGAAAAAGATATACAAAGTGAAAAAGCCGAGAGTGTGAGAAAAGGTGAGGTGGCCGAGAGTGGGAAAGAAAAAGAGAGGAAAGAAAAGAAAAAGTAGAATTTTTATCTTAGCTTGTGAGTGATAAAAAATTGCTGGTCATGATTTGTAAAGATGTTTATCTAAATGATCAAGCTAACTTTGAAAAGCTTGAATTGCCAAGTTCTACTTCTTCTCTTTTGCAGGATTTTGAATATGTCTTTCTGGAGGAGATTCCTAGTTGTTTACCATCTATTCTAGGGATTGAACATCAAATTAATTTTGTGTCGAGAGCTGCAATTCCTAATAGGCTTGCATATAGGAGTGATCCTGAGGAGACAAAGGAACTACAAAGGTAAGTAAGTGAGTAACTTGACAAAGGTTATATTCATGAGAGCATGAACCCATGTGTTGTCCCTATTTTATTAGTGCTTAAGAAAGATGGTTCATGGTGTATGTGTGTTGATTTTAGGGATATTAATAATGTAACTATAAATATAGGCATCCAATTCCTAGGTTAGATAATATGCTTGATAAATTGCATGGTGCATGCATGTTTACTAAAATTGACCTTTGGAATGGGTATCATCAAATTACGATGAACAAGGGTGATGAATGGAAAATCACATTTAAAACTAAATATGGATTGTATGAATGGTTAGTCATGCCTTTTGGTTTAACCAATACACCTAGCATTTTTATGAGGTTAATGAATCATGTCATGCATCCATTCATTGAAAAATTGTGGTTGTATATTTTGATGATATTTTAGTCTATAGCCGAAATCTTAATGAGCATGTAGGATATTTTAGGCAAGTTTCAAATATTCTTAGGAAGGAAAGGTTATTTACTAATATGAAAAAGTGTGATTTTTGTATAGATAAACTTGTTTTCCTAGGATTTGTTGTAAGTGCTGCAGGAATTAAAGTTGACCAATCTAAAGTCCAAGCAATTTAAACGTGGCCAAAACCTACCTCTATTACCCAATTGAGGAGCTTTCACGGTTTGGCTAGTTTCTATCGAAAATTTGTCAAGGATTTTAGCACCATTGCAGCACCTTTAACCGAAGTTGTAAAGAAGAATGTTGGATTCAAATGGGGGGAAGCACAGGAAAAATCTTTTAATTTGTTGAACGAAAATTTAACTAATGCTCATTTACTAGTTTTGCCTAATTTTTCTACTTTTGAAATTGAATGAGATGCTTCGGGTGTAAGAATTGAGCTATTTTAATACAAGAAGGAAGACCCATAGCATACTTTAGTGAGAAGTTGAATGGAGCAGCATTAAAGTACCCGACCTATGACAAAGAGATGTATGTGTTGGTGCGGGCTTTGGAGACATGGCAACATTACTTGATGCTGAAAGAATTTATGATTCGCACGGATCATGAATCATTGAAGAACATCAAAGGCCAAAGGAAGCTTAAATAGCAGCATGCTAAGTGGATTGAATTCATTCTGACTTTTCTTTACGTCATCCGCTACAAGAAAGGTAAGAAAAATGCAATTGCCGATGCATTATCCCAAAGGTATGTATCGTTTTCTACCTTAGATACTAGATTGCTTGGATTTGAACAACTAAAAGAACTTTATGAGTGTGATAGTGACTTTGGTGAAATATTTAGGAACTTTAATAAGCATGGTTTTAATAAATTTTACATCTTTAAGGGATATTTATTTAAGGAAAATCAACTTGTGTACCTAATTGTAGCATTAAGGAGTTACTAGTTTGGGAAGGTCATGGTGGGGGGGTTAATGGGTCATTTTGGTGTTTTAAAAATTTTATCCTTACTGTAAGAACATTTTTATTGGCCTAACATGAGGAGAGATGTGGAGAGAATTTGTAAAAGGTGTTTTAAATGTCGAAAGTCCAAGTCCAAGTTGAAACCACATGGACTTTACATGCCTTTGCCAATCCCATCCTTTCATTGGGTAGCGTTGTCTATGGATTTTGGTCTTGGTTTACCTAGGTCTAGAATAGGTAAGGATTCAATTTTTGTTGTTGTGGTTAGGTTTTCTAAGTTTACACATTTTATTGCATGTAATAAAACTGATGATGCAAATAATGTAGCTAATTTATTCTTTAAAAAGTAGTGAGACTTCATGGTATGCCTAGAACTATTGTTTTGGATAGGGATGCTAAATTTTTAAGTTACTTTTAGAAAACTTTATGGGCTAAGTTAGGGACTAAGCTTTTATTTTCAACTACTTGTCATCCATAAATTGATGGATAAACTGAGGTAGTATATAGAACTTCGTCTACATTGTTAAGGGCATTAATTAGTAGAAATTTAAGAACATGGAAGGAATGTTTGACACATGTTGAGTTTACTTATAATAGATCTTTATATTCAGCTACTAAATATACTTCATTTGAGATTTTTTATAGTTTTAATCATTCGTAAAGCAGATTCATGAAAAGACAAAAGCAAATATTGAGAGGAAGACGGAATAGTATGCAAGGAATGCTAATCAAGGCCGAATAAAGGTTCTATTTGAACCTGGTGATTGGTTTTGGTTGCATTTAAGAAAGGAGAGGTTTCTCAAACAAAGAAAGTCAAAGTCTATGCCTTGTGGGGATGGACCTTTTCAAGTTCTGGAAAGGGTCAACGAGAATGCTTATAAACTTGACTTGCCAGGTGAGTATAATGTGAATGCTACATTTAATATTGCTGATTTATCTCCATTTTCTATAGGTCATGACTTTGATTTGAGGGCAAATCCATTTCAAGAGGAGGAGAATGATGAGAATCCGCCCATCCCCGTACAACTGACTACCCACTGGGGTGTGGATCCTTTACAAATGAAGTGGGGACCAATCACTAGGGCACAAGTTAGGAAATTCAAAGACAATCTGGTTAGCTTCATCCAAGGAGTGACTCAATCTTAAGAGGGCAAGATTTTATGAAAGCAAAAATGGACCCAACAAGCTATTTTGGTACATTTTTTGATCCCAAGCAGTAAGGAATGGATCCAAAACTTCATAAACTCAATTGATATCACCAAGAGGCCATGGAATCATGTCAAGACCAAAGCTAAGCCGTTCAAATGAGGCATGTGCGCGCATGAAGCTTTATAACGGCCGAAAATCATCAATTTAGGTGTTGACTTTGGCTTCTTTTATTATTCAAGCAAGTTTGACTTATTTTAATTAAGAGGCAATATATGAGAATCATTTTTAATCCTATTTGGCATCCTACATGGCATATGGGAGCTGATTTGGAGCCTAAACTAGCTGGCGATTAGATAAAGA
The DNA here is from genome assembly GCF_031755915.1 of Ziziphus jujuba. Classification (NCBI taxonomy): domain Eukaryota; kingdom Viridiplantae; phylum Streptophyta; class Magnoliopsida; order Rosales; family Rhamnaceae; genus Ziziphus; species Ziziphus jujuba. The sequence continues at coordinate 23,580,351 of NC_083379.1, forward strand.
CAGCTTAGTTGTCAACTAGCTTCCTAATTTAAGTTTGACTTTTTGTTTTAGAAAACTATCTTTTATTTTGGTTTTTATTTGTTTATTTGCTCAACAAACTAACTTAGGAAATTTAGAATTTTATTATTTTGATTGTAAATTAATTAATTCCTAATTCAAAATCTAGGAATTAATTAATCCAAATTAGATTAGGAAAGGAGGTGGAATTCGGCCACATTAAGGAAACCACTATCGTGGCTGGTTTTGACCTAGTTATTTAGGGTTTTATTTTGTGTTATCAAACCTATTTAAAGGCTTATTTTTCAATAAGAAGGCAGCTTAGAATTTTTACAAAAAATAATTTTTGAGAAAGACTTCTTTTTGTTCTATTTGAATACCTAAAACACCATTAGAAAGAAAGTATTTTAGTTTGACTTATCAAGAGAACATCCATCACCTATTATGGCGTCTTTGATATACCAAAATTTCTAGTCACAGGTTGATTAGGGATTGATGTGACCATAAGAACTTGAACTTAATTTTTTGATCTGGACTAATATAATATAGGTGTAGGCATAAGTCAACCTAGATTCGTATCATAATGTTAGAAGTTTTCATGATATTGCTAGTTTTTACAAGAGATTCATAAAGGACTTCAATACCATTGCTACACCACTTACGAAAGTGATAAAAAAAAAGTATAGGCCTTAAATGGGGAAAGGAGCAAGAGAATTCTTTTAATTTGCTAAAAGATAAACTTACTAATGCACCTTTGCTTTCTTTGCCTAACTTTGCTAAAACATTTGAAGTTGAGTGTGATGCATTAGGTATTGGTATATGTTTGTTCTTATGAAAGAAGGTATATGCCAAAACCAAATTTGATTCATTCATTATATTGTTACACATATATATAGCATGCAAAAATGGTGTGAAAGCACACCATGGCCGAACTTAAGCGCCAATAATTTATAAGTGCTTCATGGTGAAGCACGTATGAGTGTAAATGCAACTTCATCATATGCTTTCTTAAATTTTGACAAGTGTTGCTACCTTATTAAGTACTTCAAGTTGAAAGTTCTCATGAATGATGCCACATGTTTGCACATGCATTGGATGAGAGGTTGGCCGAATGATAAGACTCCATGGTACCAAGTAGCTGTCCATGTCATTATCCATGTCACCAAGGTGCTTCCATGTCGTTAAGATGATTAAGTTTTATTAAACCCTAATTTAACTATATACTTAAATTAAATCATTTTGGTGTATTGAAATGCCAGCTTAACTAGCCTAGCTTGTAAACAAAATTGGCTAGAAGAAACTACAAGTCAAAATACAAAATAAGCTTGAATTTGCAAACTCTCAACCTAAGTAACTAGGTCTCAGGTTTGCTCATTATCATGGCTAACAATTCCATGAATCTCTAACACTCCTCCTTGGTAATATTAGCCATGATGTATAGCAGACTCCTAAGCTTTTGTAGTTTCTCCTTTAGCAATGGTTTTATAAGGATATTTGCAACTTTATCTTGTGTAGGGCAATGTACCAAGTTTGTCTCCTTGTTTCTTCTAGCCTCTCAGATGCTGTGATACTTTACATGAATATACTTTGTTTTCCAGTGTTGCACTGGATTTTTAGTAATGGCAATGGCTAAAGTGTTGTCGCAATGGAAGGTTTGCATTGTTTTGTTAGCAACCTAAATTATCAAGCAATTTCCGTAGCCAAATTGCTTGGTTTGATGTTGCTACTGCTGAAATATACTCAGCCTCGGCGGTTGATTGTGTTGTGGTTCCTTGCTTATGTGAACTCCAATAAAATGGACCAAAATCAAACATGAACAAGTAGCCAGAGTTACTTTTCATGTCTTCCAAGCTGCTTGCCCAATCACTATCATAATAGCCAACTAGCTCACAAGTTTCGCCATGCTTGTACAAGATTCCATAGTTAGCCGTACCTTTTACATACCCTAGAATTCTTTTTGCAACTTGGTAATGGTTCTGAGATGGGGCATTCATGAACCTAGATAATACACTTGTAGTGTACATAATATCAAGTCTTGATGCACATAAATAAAGAAAGCTCTTGATCAAACTTTAATAAAGAGAGCCATTCATCTTTCACATCCATCAATAAGTTCAAAATTGGCATTTTTAATCATAGAAGTTTCAATAGGCTTGGAATTTTCTAGTTGAAATTTATCAAGTAAATCTAAAGCATATTTTTCTTAGGATAGAAATATACCTTTGCTTGTTTTCTTTATCTCCAAGCCTAGATAGTAGTTCATTAAAACAATATCAAAGATCTCAAAGGTTTGCTTCATCTTATCCTTGAATTGTTGAATAGCTTTGGTGTTACAATCTATTATGAGTAGATCATCAACATAAAGGGAAATTCCTGCCTTTTCTTTATGTGAGTTGGCTTTGATATAGAGGGTAGGCTTGTTTTGACTACTCGAAAAGCCTTCATCAATCAAGAATTCATCAATCTTTGCATACCAAGCTCTTAAAGCTTGTTTAAGCCCGTATAGAGCTTTATGAAGCTTTGACACTTTCAACTCGTCTCCATCTTTCATAAAGCCTTCAAGTTGCTCAACATAGACTTCTTATTCTAATATACCATTTAGAAATGTTGATTTCACATTCAAATGGTATATTATCCAAGAATTGTTGGCTGCATATGCTAGAAGTAGCCGAATATTTTCATGTCTTACTACTGGTGCCAAGGTCTCCGTGTAATCTACACCATATATTGTTGGACATATCCCTTTACCACCAGTCTTGTTTTGTGTTTGTTCAAGGGTTTAGTTTAATTTTAAAAAGCCCATTTAACGCCTATCACATGTCCATTTCTCGGTCTGGGTACCAAACTCTATATCTTGTTCTTTTCGATCGTATAGAGCTCCTCCTTCATTGTAGCTTGCCATTCTTTATGTTGGTCTACTTCACTATAAGTTGTTGGATCATATGTTTCCAAGCTTACTCTACCATAGAGCTTTTCCATTGTTTTGATTCCTCTTTTGCCAACATAATTTTCATTGGCTAGATCATCATCTTCATCTTCTTTAATAACATCTAGATCACTTTGGTCCGTGGATGGAGTTCTTGATTCAATATAAGTGTTTGTTTGCACTTTGTGTTCTTTCTAATCCCATTATGATTGCCTCTTGAGCTTGCAAAGTTGACATGTTTGGCATATAACTTCAATATCTTGTATTTGTGATAGATTCTCAATAATTTGTTGAGTTTGCATTTGCTTTATGGTGGCATAGTTGTAGTGATCGGCTCTTCTATGCCATAACTCTTACTCTTCTTGAACTTTAATGCTCAAAGATAATTGATTTTGTTGATTAAAATTAATCACAAGGATATTATCCTTCATATGGACAAGTAATACAACTTTTTCATTCTTAGATATTTCACAACTTGTATCTAAGAATTTCAAAATGCATTCTTTCTTCATATGATGTGGCATACTCAATCTCGGACAGGTTTGGAACATACAACACGTTTATGATTAGTATAATGCCTTTTGGTGTTTTGATCACCAAGTCTCCTTTTCCTTATGCCTTCATCATTTATCCATTTACTGCCTTGATTTTTGTTGCAATTCTTGTGTTTAACCTTACAAACAGGTCACGGTTATTGCACATATAATTTGTACAATTGATGTTCAAAATACATGAGCCTTTGACTATGCTTGCAAGGTTACAGGTAGTTGTGAAGGAGTGTTCATGTTCTTCACTTAACTCCTCGGATTCTTGAGCTTGTTTTGCCTTTTGGCTTTAGTTCTTTTTTTTGCAAACTTTCTCCATGTGATTGAATTGCTTGCAAATTTTTCATTGAGTATTCGATCTCCACCAACATAGCTTGGCTGTGTGTCCTTGCTTTTTGCATATTGTACAAAGACCATAAGTCTTCTTGTTCCTTTTTTGGTTGGTGATGTCTTGCTCTATTTGGCCTTTGAAAAAGATAAGCTTGCTAGATTGACTTGCCCTTATTATTGGTTGTAAGGGCTGCTTCACTCGAACTAGAATCACTTTGAAGCCAAAGACTCATCCTTTGTTCCACGACTTGCAAGACATTGATCAATTCAACAAATGAGATCTATGAGGATCTCTTGTCTTTTCCAAAGATGAAATCTTTGATTCATATTTCTTTAGAATGCATATGAGGATCTTTTCTACGATCCTTTGATTTGGAAAATCTTCACCTTGTAATCGAATATGGTTGACAAGCTTTATAATTTTGTTTGAGAACTCTTTCATGGTTTCACACTTTAACATTTTCAGATTCTCAAACTCTCTTCTAAAGTTGAGCAACTGCATTTATTTTGCTTTTGTGGTTTCTTAGAACTCCTCCTGAAGCCTTTCCTAAGCTTCTTTATGTGTTGTGCAAGTAATAATCCTCATAAAGATCTCATCAGTAACTGTAACATGTATTGCTGTGAGAGCTTTATAAGTTCTTGCATTTTCTTCGCATTTTCTTCACTATGGAGCTTAATTTGGTTTACAAAAGCTCCTGCCCTTAAAGATTCTTGTTCATAATCATATTCAACCAACTTCCAAAGGACATAAGCTTAAAGATAAGCTATCATTTTGATTGACCAAATTGAGTAGTTTTGACCATCAAACAAAGGAGGTGAAGGTGCTAAAAAAAATGAAGAAACCATTAAAACCAATAGGTACTGAAAAATGCTCAGCCTTGATGCTTTTGAATAAGGTGCTGAATTGTTCAGCAAGGTCGGTATGGATGTTTCTCTTATTTTCAAAGGAGAAACTAAGATGTTTTTGCCAAAACCAAATTTGATTCATTCAATATATTGTTACACATATATATATATATATATATATATATATAACATGCAAAAACGGGGTGAAAACACACCATGGGCGAACCTTAGCACCAATATTTTCTAAGTGCTTCATGGTGAAGCAAGTACAAGTGTGAATGCAACATCATCACATGCTTTCTTAAATTTTGACAAGTGATGCTGCCTTATTAAGTACTTCAAGTTGAAGAAGTTCTCATGTATGATGCCACATGTCGCACATGCATTGGATGAGAGGTTGGCCAAATGATAAGACTCCATGTCACCAAGTAGTTGTCCATGTCATTATCCATGTCACTAAGGTACTTCCATGTCATCAAGTTGATTAAGTTTTCGTAAACCATAATTCAGCTAATATACTTTAATTAATTCATTTTGGTGTCTTTAAGCACCAACTTAACTAGCTTAGGTTGTACACAAAATTGGCTAGAACAAACTACAAGTCAACATACAAAACAAGCTTGAATTTGCATACTCTCACCCTAAGTAACTAGGTCTCGAGTTTGCTCATTATCATGGCTAACAATTCCATAATTCTCTAACGTGGAGCTACATTGAATTATCCGACATATGACAAGGAGCTATATTTGTTGGTTAGAGCATTGAAGACGTGGTAGCATTAACTTTGGCTAAAAGAATTTGTACTATACACTGATCATAAGTCTTTAAAGCACTTGAAGGGTTAAACTAAACTCAATAAGCATCACAGATGCTGGATGGAATTCATTGAAACCTTTCCATATGTGATCAAGTACAAATCAGGTAAAGATATGTAGTGGTTGATGCTTTATCAAGAAGGTATATTTTACTTTCCATTTTACATGCTAACTTGTTAGGTTTGAACATATTAAAAGTCTTTATGCAAGTGATAAAGACTTCGCTGAAATTTATTTATAATGTGAAATGCATGCTGAAGGTAAATTTTATATTTTTGATGGTTTCATCTTTAAGGAAGATAAATTATGCAGTTTAATGGTTGGAGAATCTCATTGTTGGAGTTTAATGGGACATTTTGGTGTAGCTAAGACACTAGCTATGTTGCATGAACATTTTTATTGGTTGCACATGATGAAGAATGTAGAGAAAATTTGTGACAAGTGTATTATATGTAAACAAGGTAAATCAAAGTTAAACCCTCATAGATTATACATACCATTACCTATACCAAATGATCCTTGGATTGATACCTTTATGGACTTTATATTAGGATTACCTAAAATAAAGAATGGAAGGATTCTATTTTTGTTATGGTTGATAGGTTTTCTAAAATGGTAAACTTTATTACTTGTCATAAAAAAAGATTATGCATCCCATATTGCTAACTTGTTTTTAAAAGAAATTGTTACATTGCATGGTTTACCTAGAACAATAGTTTCTGATAGATATGCTAAATTCCTAAGTTATTTTTGGAAGACTTTATGAGCTAAACTAAGAACTAAGTTGTTGTTTTTTACAACTTGTCATCCTCAAATTAATGGTCAAATGGAAGTAGTAGATAAGACTTTGTCTACCTTGTTAAGAGCTATAATTAGTAACATCACCAAATTTTAGGAAGAGTATTTACTGCATGTAAAATTTGCATTCTAATATACGGTATATTATATAAATATATAATATTATTGTCTTTTAAAGTCTTATAACAATTTTTTTTTTTTTTAAAAAGGAACGTTTTTATCCTAATAGGTTTGGTTTATAAGTATGTTTCAATTTTATTAGAAAATTGAAAAAAAAAAGTATTTACTCTATTCTTGATTTTATTAAAAGGAAGGAAAAGACATGTTTATTTTATTTTTATGTTGTTTTCAACTTTGTAATGCTAGGGTATCGGGTAAGTTTTCCTCCTCTATTTCTTCTTTTCTTCTAGCTCTAAATGCTATTAGGGTTAATATGAAAGGCTTCTGATTTTTAATTTAAGATTTTGGTATCTATTTAAGATTTTAATTTAAACTCTGAACAAGTTTTGGAGCATAGGAAGGAAATTCCTAAATCCTTAAAGTTGATTAAGGTTGGTTTTTCAAATATTTTTATGTTATATGAGATTATTTGAGATGTTTTGGGGCTATAGAAGTAATGATTAAGGCTAATTTGAAGAATTTTTGTTAAAACCTTAATCTGAAATTTATATGGGAACATATACAAAGTGATTGTTCGAATTTATTTAAAATATTTAAAAGCTTTTTTTGACACTTATCTTTTTATCATGAAAATAGATATGTTTATGAATCAGTAGAAATTTATTTAATATGATTTGGATCTGTTTCAATTTATTATGAAATTTTGAATTTATACATTCTCTCTGGTTTTTTTTGTGTGTCTACAATGTGGTTCATTTGTAAAACAATTTCAAAACAGATTCAAACGCAACTATTTTGATCTGAAATTTTTTATTCATTATCCCTAATATGTCTAATACTACTGTGAAAAAATTTAGCTTCAAATTCTTTATATTTTAGCCATGGTGAATTTCTTAGTTACCTATACTCACCTATCTGAATTTATTTTTTGGTTTATTTAGCAAAGAATAAAATTCAATTTAAAATATTTTTCGATGTTTATTTGACCTAATAATTTTTATATATCATTCTTACTATATGTAGTGAAACTCTGTCAAATTTCACTTCTTTTTTACTTGTTTATATTTTTAATGAATTTTTATGCAGGTCGAACTCCCAAAGAAATACTGATTTTTAATTTGATCATGTTTTCAACCTATGTTTGAATTTTTAAATTTTATAAAAGTGTATATAAGTGTCTAGTTTTAATCTGTAAAATTTCAAGTGAATACAAAATTTCATGAAAGAGAAACAAATTGAACATTAAATGAAGCTTTCTAAAATCTAATAGTTTCAGTATTTCATTGTTAAATTTCCAATAAGTTTTGAATAGCCTTTCAATATTATTTTATGAAATTGTTTTAATCACAATTACTTATGCATGTGTACAATACCCTTATAATTTTTCAGACTTAGATGATTCCATTTGAAAAAGGAATTAATTTCTTCTTTGGAGATTGTTTACGGATTAATAGGTTTTTATTCAGCTTTCAGTGATTTAATTTTTGTTCTAGGCTGATGATTTTAAGATTTGGGGGTTAGGCTATGATGGTTTTATGGTAGCAACTCTTATTCATTTAGTTTGAATTTAAGAGCTTGATTATAGAATTTATAGGTAAGATAATTGTGGTATATATAGTTCTGTTTTATACTTATGAGAGACTATTGGTGTTGTCCATATATTGTTTATCTTTTGTGGACTTTGCTAATCAAGGTAAGTTACTAGACTTTTTACTGAAACCATAGCAAATATGTAATTATGATATGTTCTTGTTTTATTTATGTTTTCTTTAACTTTATGCTTTATGAAATATATATGAATTGTACAAATAAATTATTGGATTATTGATATATGTATTTATGCTCTAGCCGTTGGTACTTAGTAGGCAGTTATGTGATAAGTTATGATATGTTTCCGGATGTTGAGATGAATCATATAAGGGTATTTCTATAGTAATGTATGGTTCTTTATCTTAGGGTTTAGACGTATTGTTTCATGTGAGAGAACCTACTGATTATCACAGTAGGGGTATGACTTATACCTTCAGGTATGAGTGCTTGTTTTTATTAAAATCCTCACTTGTTACATGACTCACACACGAGTTGATACGGATTATAAACATATAATATTATGTTATGCCAAGTCCTACTAGGTAATTAGCAATTAGAGTTTACATGAAAATTATGTTTATATTGTTAAAGATTATTTTTGGATATTTATTTGTTATCATTGTAAGTATTTTCTTATTTTTGTATTTATGAAAAATTCAGTAGCTTGCTGAGTTTTATACTCATTATTTATTGTTATGGTTTCAGGTACGCCACAATTTCAAGGTAGCTGAATTTGGCTTAAGATAATGGTGTTCTAGTTGTTTTTTTTTTTTTCAAAGTTAGTTAGCTTAGAGGACTTTTTAGGTGTTAAATTTTTTTTTTCATTTTTTGGAGATATTTTAGATATTATTTGTTAATGATATTTAGAGAGTTTTTATGTGCCTCATTATAAGTACTATTAAGTGTTATAAGTATGAATTTTATCACATTCTAAGTGTATAGATTTGCGGTGTGACAGTTTTGGTATCGAGGCCCAAGTTTATATAAGATCTTGTAGACAAATAGATAGAGCTTTAGAGACAATAAGTTAAATGCCAAATCCATAGGATTATCTATTTGTTGTGTAATCTTAGAAAATTTGTGCTTATCTTTCTTTATATATATGGTTTGTTTTGTAGTATGCCTCTTCATAGAAGAGACATTAACAATCTTCGAAATGTCCCAGCCGTTAATCAAGAGAATGCACTTGCGCCACAAGGAAATGCACAGGCACCTCAAGCAAATGATTTTATGGTCATGTTTCAGAAATTTATGCAAGCCATGACAAATGTAGTTCAACAACAACCTCGTGCTGGCAATGCAAATATTGTTGAGCAATTTCGAAGGTTGCAATCGCCATCTTTTGAAGGATCAACTAACCCGTTGGTAACTAAAGATTGGATTAGAGAGATGGAGAAAATTTTCAGTTTTATGGAGTGCACTGATGCACAGAAGGTCACATATGCTATTTACATGTTGAAGCAAAGTGCTAGCCATTGGTGGAAGATGATTAGTCGAGCTTGCAATGTGGAAAGGAACCCAATCACTTGGGTTAGATTCAAGGAGTTAATTTATGAGAAGTATTTTCCACAAACATGGAGAGATAACAAGATTGCTGATTTCATTGAGTTAAAGCAAGGTAAGATGACATTAGCCCAGTATGAGAGGAAGTTTGATGAACTTTCCAGATATGCACCTTATCTTGTTGATACTGATGAAAGTAAGGCTCAGAAATTTGAGATAGGCCTTAAGGATGAATTAAGGAGGCCAATTTCAGTTCTGCGATTGCGAACTTATGGTGAGGTTCTATAAAAAGGCCAAATATTGGAGAATGATGATGAGATGTCTATGAAAGCTGGATCTAAAGGGCGAGATAGAAGTCCATCACAGAAGAGGACTTGACAATACATGATGTACGAATTGTCTATGAGTTCAATGATGTCTTCCCAAATGAATTGCCTAGAATTCACCTGAGCAAGAGGTAAGGTTTAGGATCGATCTAGCATCAAACACAAGACCAATATCTAAGGCACCTTCAGAGCTTAAGGAGTTGAAGAACAATTGCAGGATTTAATGGACAAAGGGTTCATTAGACCAAGTGTTTCACCTTAGAGAGCACCAATGTTATTCGTTAAGAAGAAGGATGTGACTATGAGGTTATGTATCGATTACCGAGAGCTCAACAAGGTAACTATAAAAAATGAGTTATAAAAAATGAGTTACTACCAAGAATTGAAGACTTGTTTAACCAACTACAGGGAGCTTGTGAATTCTCGAAGATTGACCTATGATCTAGGTATTATCAATTACATATCGAAAAGAAAGACATTCTAAAATCGGCCTTTCGAATGAGATATGGTCACTATGAGTTTTTGGTGATGCCATATGGGTTAACTCATGCTCCTGCACCTTTTATGGATCTAATGAATCGAGTTTCCAAAAACGACTTGGATAAATTCATTATTGTGTTTATTAACGACATATTACTTTATTCAATGAGTCACAAAGAACACGAAGATCATTTAAGGAAGGTCTTAGAGGTGTTAAGAACCAACCAATTGTACACTAAATTCAAAAAATGCGAATTTTAGTTGGATCGAATTTCATTTCTTAGTTATGTGGTGTCCAAAGAAGGAATTTTTGTTGATCCTAACAAAGTAGAAACAGTGATTAATTGGCCTAGACCGACCTTAATAGGTGAAGTAAGGAGTTTTCTAGAATTGGCTAGTTACTATCGTCGTTTTATACAAGATTTTTCTAAGATCGCTTCGCTGTTGACTCAGTTGACAAGAAAGAATGCTAAGTATCAATGAACGGATGAGTGGGAAAAGAGTTTTGAAAAGCTCAAACAATGTTTGGTCACAGCTCTAGTTTTGACCATTCCAGCAAGTTTTCGTGGATTTGTGATCTATAGTGATGCTTCTCACAAAGGTCTTGGATGCATACTGATGCATAATGGGAAATTTATTGCTTATGCTTCAAGACAATTGGAGGATTATTGATATATGTATTTGTGCTCTGGCTGTTGGTATTTAGTAGGCATTTATGTGAGAAGATATGATATGTTTTCAGATGTTGAGATGAATCATGTAAGGGTAATTCTCAACTGATGTATGGTTCTTTACCTTTAGGTTTAAACGTATTGTTTCATATGGGAGAACCTACTGATGATCATAGTAGGGTATGACTTATACCTTCGGGTATGAGTGCTTGTTTTTATTAAAATCCTCACTTGTTACATGGCTCACACACGAGTTGATACATGTTATGCCAAGTCCTACTAGGTAATTAAGAATTAGAGTTTATATGAAAATTATGCTTATATTGTTAAAGATTATTTTTGGATATTTATTTATTATCATTTTAAGTATTTTCTAATTTTTGTATTTATGAAAAACCTAGTAACTTGCTGAGTTTTATACTCATTATTTATTGTTATGGTTTCAGGTATGCCAAAGTTTCAAGGTAACTGGATTTGGCATAAGATAATGGTGTTCTTGTTGTTTTTTTTAAAAGTTAGTAAGCTTGGAGGACCTTTTAGGTGTTGAAGTTAAATTTTTTTTTTCATTTTTTGAAGATATTTTAGATATTATTTGTTAATTATATTTGAAGAGTTTTTATGTTCCTCATCATAAGTTCTATTAAGTGTTACAAGTATGACTTTTATCACATTCTAAGCGTATAGATTTGGGGTGTGACTTGCTACAATAGGACTATTCATTCTACAACTAATTTTTCAAATTTTAAACTTGTTTATGGTTTCATTCCTTTAGCTTCATTGGATTTATCACCATCACCTTTAAGTGAGAAAGCTAATGTAGATAGATAGAGGAAAGCGAAACTAGTCAAGGCTCTACATGAAAAGGCATGTGCAAACATAGAGAGGAAGATAAAGCAATATGCAAAACAAACCAACAAAGGAAGAAATAAGGTTGTGTTGGAGCCTGGAGATTGGGTATGGTTGCACCTTAAGAAGGAGAGGTTTCGTGAGCAAAGAAAATCAAAACTCATGCCAAGAGGAGACAGACCATTCCAAGTATTGCAGAAGATTGGAGACAATGCTTATTAGCTAGATCTTCCGAGTATAACATTAGTGCTACTTTTAATATATATATATGACCTATCCACTTTTCATGCAGGTGACGATTTGAGGACAAATCATTTTCAAAAGGAGGGGAATGATAAGGTTCATCATGGGAGCACTTAAAGATGAGACCCTGAGCCATTGGAGTTACTAACTGGACCAATTACTAGAGCTCGTGCAAAGAGGTTTAAAGAAGCACTGAATGATCATATCCGGGATGTGCTTATCAATCAAGAACGCAAGAGTTTTGCCAACGAATAATCAAAATTAGCAACAATATTAAGCATCGAAGGTTGTGGATATGAAGGCATGAAGGAGGCCAATGTTAAAGGCAATTTGGTCTTTTTGAAGAGCATGATAATGTGGCACTTTAATAACATAGCATCCTTGGATATAGGGTATGACATGTGACATTTAAGTTGCTGTCCAATGTGGTTAAAGAGAAAAAAATCAGGTTGTTTCCTTTTTAGGCCAAATTATGTGCTTTACTTGATTCACAAGTTACTTATTCTCCAAATTTTACAACTTTAGTCTTATTTTGATTTTAGAAAATCTCTAATTTTTATTATGTTTTTAATTTTTTTAGTTGGACAATTAATTGTTAAACCTAATCTTAATTTGGTATATAATTAGTTACTTTCCTAAACTATAAAGAAATTGACTAGTCAAATTTGATTTAGGAAGTAAGTTAGAATTTAGGGTTTAGGAAACATTATTAGCCAAATTTTCAAGGTACTTTTGCTTATAAAGAGGCTTGAATTTCATTAACACTTTATCAAAAACTAATACTTATGAGAGTTAAACATTTTGATTTTTTAACAACTATTTTTTGAACTTTTCTAACTTGAGAATCAAAGTTTAATTATTGACTTATCAATAGGGTATTTCCGCAACTCTTTTGTGGCATTATTCATTCCACAAAACCTTAATCAATTAGACGATCGATTATTAGTTTATACTAATTTAGGTGAGATTGCTTAAGCTCGTATCAAAAAATCTCTTTCCCTAACTTTTTATTCTAAATTTGAAGCATTGAGGATGATTTTGAGTTTAAGTTTGAGTGTACAATTTGTTTAAATTTTTGTTTTTTCTGTGGTCTTTTCCTTAGTCCTTGAATTTCTTGGGTCTATGCTGTTGCTTGTGTCATTTGGTCTCTTTGATAATAATGGTTTGATTTTGCTACGGGAAAGTTTGATTGGTTGGCATCAATTTGGTCGTGGTTGGTTTGTTTTGATTCTTGAACAAAGTTTCTACTTGGAATTTGTTTTGTTGATTTTAAGTTTCTACACTAAATTTTTCAAAATTTTGTAGAATTTATTGGAAATTTAGTGGTATGTTTTTAAAATTAAGTGTTTGTGTTGTTGTTTTAAAAATTTTGCTAGTCTTTTTCATTCATAATTAAAAAAATGAACAAATAAAAAAAATCAAAAGGTAAAAAAAAAAAAAAATCTTAATTTTTGCTTTTTTGCTTGTTTTCTTTATTTTGAAACCAAAAATATGTTATTGTTTTTAAGTTACTTTGCTGCTTTTAAGAAAATCCAAAAAATATTTTTGATGTCTTGTTTTCTAGTTTTTAGGCTTTAAGTTGTAGTAGTTTTGTGGTTAGTAACATGATTAGCCAATGATGAGATTGGAGGATATTGTTAATTTTTGAGATAGTGAATTCGTGATATGTTGATTATTTATCCTAAGTATATTTGGTAGTTATTGTTTCTAAAAAAAATTTCACACATAAATCGATTTTGACACGATTTGGATTGTATTATAAAGAATGTTGGCATAAAATTAGGGCAAATTATTTTGATTAGTTTAAGAACTTACATGATCATGGGCAGCGAAATCCTAGGTTAATGTTTAACTGGGAAATTATGTAGACCATTTTTGTTTATGTCCTTGTGTTGTGCAAATTTTCATGCTCATAAACGCACGAGTCTATTAAAATATAGACTAATGAGTAATGAGGTCGAATCCACAAAGATTACTAGAGAATTTAAATTAATTCAATTACCTTAATTCTTGGTTAAATTAAAATAAACTTTGTGTAAAAAATTAATAAAACTAATTGCAAAACAGTTAAAACTAATAAATTCAAGATTAAAATTTTAAAGATTAAAATTACTAAGGTTTCAGAATCCACCACTATTCAATTCAAGATTTCCCAAACTATCAATTAATTCCCACAATTAAAGTGACAACTCAAAATCAATCTATGTCATCTCAAGGATATGACAATCCAGCCCATAATAAATACATCATAAGTAGAATAACATATCTAAGCATTCAATACATCAAACCTAATAAGAAGAAAATATTAAATCAAAAGAATATCAATTGATATTAAGAAACAAGGAAAAGATTAATTAAACGTAATTTTAACCATAAAAAATACTTGATAAAATCGTTGAAAGTAATTTATGTTTAACAATATTTAAAATAAAACTATAAACATTGAAGAACATAAAGGGGAATATAAATTAATAGTAAGAAAATCAAATAAGGTTTCATCCTCAACCTTAGTACAAAAAAATTAGAACAACATAGATAAGGAAAAGACAATCAAACTTTTAAATGTTTGTTTGTCAGAAATTTTTTTTTTTTTCTTTTTTGGTCTAAAACTCTATTTGAAGACCAAAAGTTTTTTTGTTAAAAAATAAAAATATTTGGTAAAAATTAACAAATATTTGTTGACAAAAAAATAATTTTTTAAAATAATTTTAGAAAAATCTAAATTTTATATCTTTCTAGAAAAGCTCTTTTTCCTTTCTTCCTTTTATAGCAAGCTGCTACCAAGAATTCCTCTTACTGTCGGTGCCTTCCTCAAATTTCTCTAATCTCCCCGCGCCCTACCATCCAAAAGCCTTCAAATATCAACATTTTTTCCTCTATCTTTTCACGTGCATATCCATTGCTAATGGGCTTGGCCTTTCTTTGTTTGCCTTTTTTTTTTTTTTTTTTTTATTATTTACTTTTTAACACTAAAACAAAACAATTAAAATATCATAATTAACTAATATTAAAAATTTAAATAATTAAAATAAGAATAAATAAAATATACGCTTATCAAATCCCCCAAATTTATAATTTGCTAGTCGTTAAGCAACATTACATAAAAACTAAAATCATAATATTAATCTTAACCAAGATTCAAAATTTTGGTATCGATGGAAATATTGAAGGTTCAAAATACAGAAATTTTCATAGAAATATTAAAAATTATCGAACATCGATAAAAATTTACAAAAAATGATGGAAATTTATTTAAAAAATAATTTTTTTGTAGAAACTTTAAAATTAGCTTATTTAATTAATCAATTATCAAATTGATTATAAAAATTACAAAACTATTGAATAGATATTATATTTCTCTTAATATATTTAATTTATAATATGGGTAATTATCATAAATAAATTATTATTAATAACAATATTAAAAAAATTATATATTTGATAAAAATTATTTATTAATTAAGATAAAACAATTATTACAATTATGTTATATTTCATAAATATCATCTCAATACTCATAGAATTCTTAAATGGTTAAAAATTGTTGGTTTTTTACTTGTTCTCATTTTGAAATGTGCAATGTAAAAGGTAATTATTAAAATATATATATTCCTAATAATTTTTCATATAATTATTAATATGTCAACCATAAAGATTTTGTTTTAAATGTATTTGTCCTTGATATTTAGTATAATATATTCTATTATCTTTTTATTTTTATTTACTTAATGTTATTAATTTAAATACTATAAGTACCAATTCTATATAGTATTGTATTTCCATGTAATTATTATATGTTATTATTTTTTATTCTTATATAATCAACTATTAACTTGTAATTATGGGATTCTAATAAATTCATCTTATACAAAATGTATAGCAAATATTTTTATATATATATATATATATATATACTTTATCAATAAATAGAACCTATCAAAGTTATTCAATTTGATCTACTTCGTTTTATTTATATTATTAAATATTTGAAAGACAATTAAAAAGTTAAAAAAAATCATATCATTAAATATTTGAAGGACAATTTAAACGTTAAAAAAAACTATTATTAAAGTTAATTTGATAAAATAATTAACTAAACATTAATAATATTTATGAATTTTTTTATAAAAAAAATTTAAAAATTTCATAAATATTTCCAAAAGTTTCATGAAAATTTCAAAGATTTACATGAAAATTTAAAAAATTTTGATGGATATTATGTATTTTTAACCATATTATTAAGAATTTGATGTAGATATTTTGATTGAAAATTTTGATGGATATGATGGAAATTTAATCCTATTCAATTTGGAACTTAAATTTCATTTTGTTCCAAAATTTTGACAAAATTTAAAAATTTTAATGAATATTATAGAAATTCTATCCGATTTAATTTGAAACCTAAATTTTATTTCATCCCTTTAAAAAAAAAAAATTTTGAAAAACTTCAATAAAAATTTCATATATTTAAAACCTTCATCCTAACTAAATCACTTTAATAGGCAATCATGATTGTACCTACCATATGCAATAAGCCTTTAAACCGCTATGGGATCCTAGTGGACGAGTTATAGTCTTGTGAGCGCCTTAAATGGTGATACCCACAAACACCATTAAAAGACAATTTTTATTATTAAGGCACTAAACATTCACTTCTTACATTAGAGATTAGACTAGTAACAACAATGAAACAAGAGTACAAGCATTATACAAGGATTAGAAAAACGTTCATCCATGTTCATTAATTTGAACACATCATTGAGTAAGCTCATGTAAAAAGATTATTTCTTCATGATTCATTAATCCAGGCATATTCAATAAAAACATGCCATACCCCAAAGGTCAAAAATATGAAAGGGATATAAAAATAATTCTCATAAAGAAAAAATTTCGAATTGATATTATCACCTAGATGTTGTAGTGTGGCGAGAAATAATAGATAAAAATAAAATTTGACACTCACACCAAATAGTAGCTAAAGCCCAAAGCCTAAGAATGAAAATCAATGTATCCTCACAAACGTATCTCTCTCAACATCACCATACTTTACAACCCATATCATTAGCAACTATATCAGATCATAATTTATCTAAAATTATGAGGGACTTTTAATACGTTCTATCGTAGGTTTGGGACAATGTCAGTTAAAAAAAATAAAAAAAAATGGATAACAAGGTTATTGAGAAACGTAAAGACTTGACAAATACTAAGAGAATGAAGGGCTTTTTCTCTTTTGTTTTTTCTTTATTTATTTATTTTTTTCACTTTTCTACAACTTCTCTTTTTTTCTTTTTATCTTGTCACCATTATGCATGTCTTTTACCTTTTGACATTTTTTTTCCCCATTTTTTTTTCGATTTTTTTTTTTTTTTCCTTGTGAACAAGAAGAATTCATAACTGATAATGCAAAATCATTCTAACCTCAATATTATCTTTCGAGAACAAAAAGAATTCATAATTGATAATGCAAATTATTCTAACCTCAATACTATTTTCCTCATTTATTTTCGTATATTTTCATTTTCGTTACCCTTTATAAATATATATTTTTTATTATTTCTTTTCTTAACACAGAAAGATTCACAAGAATAAAGGTTAAGGTAAATTGGGTAACAAGAAAAACAAGATATATATATATATATATATCTTTTTTAAGGCTTAAGAGGTGTCACTATGGAAAAATATTAAGCGGATGAGCAAAAAATACTCAAATAAAACAAAAATGGCTTTACTATCATCTTTCAGATAAATTAAAATCTTTAATAAATACGAACTTAACAAGT
Source organism: Ziziphus jujuba (assembly GCF_031755915.1). NCBI lineage: Eukaryota > Viridiplantae > Streptophyta > Magnoliopsida > Rosales > Rhamnaceae > Ziziphus > Ziziphus jujuba. The sequence goes on from NC_083379.1 coordinate 23,598,170, forward strand.
TTTAACTTTATCCCCAAAAAAACAAAAAAAACTTTAACAAGTTTTAAAATGTAGCAACATCAAAAACACTCAAAAAGAAATAAGTTTTTATAAACAATGGGCAACAAAATAAACTCTGAACATGAATATTAGGCTCAAAGCTCACATCATCTTTCTTCTTCTTCTTCTTCTTTTTTTATTTTTTTTTATTTTTTATTTTTAATTATGACATGAAACTATCTCCAATGGCATGATCAATTCCACCTCGCTAAATTTTCTTCCACACTTGCCACTATAATAACATGCAAAATTAGCAAGAACATGAAATGACATTATTCTAAACCAAGGATAATACAAATACCTAAACTAAACAGTTATTACTAACGTAAGAAATGCCTTAACAAACAAATTTTTCTTAACCTTTATTTTTTAAATATTATTATTATTATTTTCATCTTTAACACCATCCTACCCCCTAACTTAATTTATACATTGCCCTCAAGGAACTTAACTATGAGCATGCAGATCCACTACAAAGAAATATTTAAACAAAGAGAAACATAAAGTAAAAGAATAAGTTGGAAGGAAAACACCTAGATGGCATTTGATTTAACAAATAAAAACTCAATTGGAGTAAATAGGATCACCCAAAGCAAACCCCTCCTCCTGTTCTTGTGCATGCAACTTCAAAAATGGTTTTAATCTTTATCCTAATGGCTAGTTCAAGGGTGCATATGCTAATAAATCTTCAATTCGTGCAACCAGAACTTAATTTCTAAAAGAACACCTAACAAGAAAACCCATTAGAGCTCTATGGTTACTGGCTTCCACCTCCAGATAGACTACTACACTGATGGTTTGTCAATGTGCAAATAAATTGAAAGCAAGAGAACTAACAAAAATCTATCAGTCAAGCCTTTACTAATGTTGGAGTCTTTAGTAACACACGTCTCCAACATCTCAATGTAAATCAGCTTGTCCTACAGAACTCTGTTTCTGCTAAACTTTGTGGGTTTTTAGTTTTACATTTCACATGACTACTTAACATTAAATAAAGTGACCTATATAACTACGATAAATTGAAAATAATTCACCCATCTGGTTTACATCTTTCTTATATAGCACCATACAGAGGAACTTACACAAAAATAAAACACAAGTATAGGTTACCACACTTGTAGCAGTGGAAGAAATTCTCATGCCCTCCAATCCTGTGACAAAACACAGGTGAAACAAGTGAATAACAAATCCTTATTACAGTAATCATTAAAAAGCTAAGTATTAGAAAGGTTTTTATGACTCGACGAAAACTAGATTTCCCTATCACTTTACATATTGAACCCCAAGGCATGCAGACCAAGGAGATGAAGAGAATACCTGCAAATGCCACAGCCACTGCAATGATATTGTTTCTTAGATATCTGTAACAAAGAGAAAAATCAAAATAATTAGACCCGCCCGCACGATGCTAGTTACTTAAATTAGGCAATAACAGAACAATTTCACAGCAGGTATATATTGAAGGCATAATAAGAAAAAAATCACATATATTCAATACAGAGAAAAATAATCATTCAATCACCAATTCACATGCTTCTATACCAATGTCGGAGATTGCCAAACATTTGAGCATGTTCTTGAACCAGGCAAAAAGAATCAAACTTTCTTTTATACCAACTTAAAATGCTTAAGATTCATAAAAAAAATTAAAAAATAAAAAACAAACAAACTTAATTAAAATGCTTAAACAATAAAATTAGGCACTTACATCATCATCAAATAGCTTGCAAGTCTCACAAAAGTATTTTCCCATGCATAGATTACAGTTAATACGAACTTGCTGAACCTATTAATGGCAGCAAAGGAAGTGTAAGAGTAAAACATTGGTCTGGTTGTCTAGCCTGATCGTACTCCGTATAAAAAATAATCTAGCAGCAAATAAGTACAATCTATTAGAAGTTTTATAGAGCTAGGTTATAAAAGATACTATAGAACCAAATCACAGAGAATAAGAAAAATAATTAAACGCACCTCTTGTTCAGTGCAACAAAGTGAACATATCACCTGGAAAAATTAAAAAAATAAAATAAAAGATAAAAAAAAAAACCCCACTTCGTCAGAATTATGGCACACCACCAATAAACAGATCTTAAGGTGGCAAAAATGCAACAGAAGACAATTGTTAAAACAATCTACCTGTCAAACTTGATGGCGTGGTATGTCATGTCTAAGCTTCTGATCAACATTGATATTGTTCTGTAAACCCACATAATTAAGAAGTCAATACCACACGTTCAAACAGGACTACAAATGCAATAAACTAGACACAATTCTCGATAATCAAAAGCTAAAAATCATTTGAAAATAAACCCCAAGCTGAGAACACATAAACCAAACCCCAACTTTTTAAGACAAGTTTCACATGCATTCACAAACATATTTAGCAATGATAGTAAAACTGTAAAAGTCATATTACTTCACCGATCAAGCCAAGCAAACACTCCATGACACTCTTGCTTTCTTCTACATTGCTGCAGATAATTGAAATCAGCAACAACAAAATCCAAGCAAGGTTGAACAGCAAAAACAAAAACTCTCGGCCAAAATTGCTTCTAGTTTTTGAAATTTGCCCAAAATTACTTGGAGACTCGCAAATAAAACAACTGATGGGAGATGGACAAATAGAGAGAGTGAAAGGAAAAAATAAAAAATAGCATACCTAAATGGAGACACATTTCGATATCAAACAACAGGACTCTCATATGGCAGATTAAAAATCTATCAAAGATTTTGTAAATAATTAATTTTTTGAGGAAATGGCAGTTGCAATCAAAGTGGAATATGAGAAACAAAGCGTGCAAGCTGCTGAAAGACATATCTTACAAATAGCTGCAGTAATATTACAATTCGCAGCACCATGCTTGCTGTCATATGCTTTAAAATCCCCCTAAATCCCTACAGAAAAATCCAGTCTTAGATTGGAGGAGTTGTATATGTACTGCTATAAACCATCCAGACTACTAAACAAGAAAGACACCTACAGAATATAAACCAGAAAATGTGGCAAAAAACAGAGCAATAACCATAAAAAATAGAGAGAAGAAAACAAACACAGTATATTTATAGTCGTTCAGCCACCAGATTGTAGCCTACATCCACTATCCAAAGAGAATCTTGGTTTCATTGACCAAGAAACACCTTTACAATCTCACTCTTACAGCTCACACACTCAAGCTCGGGATATATTAACACTCAGAAGTGTTTCCCAATAAAATCCCATGATTTTATCTTTTTCTCCCTCTCTTCATATTTTCTCACTGAAAATTGAAAATGATTATCTCTTACACCTGCTAAGTTGCCGATACAGCCAGAAAGCAAAACCTTATCTAATATACAAAGGAGCTTACTTCACGCCCAACAAAAGACAACACCAACTCAATTTTAGTATAAACCCAAATGCCAATATTTTAACAGCTACAAGATTAGCTATCTCCAAACCAGTAGGTGACATAAGACCCACTTGCTAAAAACAGTGATTTATGTAAACTCAACAATAAGACACAAGCATTCAATTCTCCAACTTGTTTTGTTAATTTCCATCTTTGATCAGCTTCAAAGGAAAAGGAAAAAAAAAAAATCAAACTAATTTTCAGGCTTTTTTATCCTTAGCAAATTTAAGCAGTGCTTGAACTGACTAACTGGAAGTGACTTGGTAAGCATGTGAGGTGCATTTCTCGAATAGAAACTTTCCTCAAGCACAACTGCTCCTTTATCAACTTCATTGCTAGATGCAACCTTAAGTCTATGTATTTCGTCCTCTCATGGTGAGCTTGGTTCTTTATGAGGATTAAGATAGTCCTTTCAAAATTTAAACATGTCATACAAAATGGGTTGTGCAGAGGATGCTGAAAGCAATATCAATGAAAAGCGGGGATCTGATGGACCGCAACAACCATGAGGTGGGATTGCAAGAAATGAAGCTTGATAGCCAACTTTTCAATTAATCAACGAGTCTGTGGTAGTAGGGATGGAATACCTGGAGACTGAAATGGTCAACTGCAGCTAGAACTTTGTTCCAAAACCAAGAAGGCTTGGTGAGATGAAATGGATTTTGTTGAATTAGCTACTGGGAATGGGAATCATGAAACTATGCTTTTACCAGTGGAGAGAAGTTGGAAATGAAAGCTTATGACAAGTGAGTTAAAATAGGGAAGAAAAGGGATTGTAACATGCCAGAAACAGAATAAAATAAAAAATAAAAAAAATCACTGCATTTTCTTTTTCTCTATTCTCTAGGACTGTATGACAGAGAACAATGGATATATAAATTAGGTGAAATGGACCTCCATTTAAATGGGTATTGAACGTTATGTCTGAGTATATATAATTACATTTATTTAAAGCAAAAGAGAAAGAGAATCTTACTCATTGTGGTTTTTGGATCAGAAAATTTGAGCCGCCTACAATGACAAACAGAGCATGTATATAAGACCAATCTTTACTGAAGGAATAGAATGTATGAAAAAGAAAAAAGGAAACATCTTGCTTGATGATGATTATCATAGAGAAAATAAATAAATAAATAAAACCATAACATGTAAAAGATTGTAGAAAAGAAATACTTGATTTTTTATTATAGGAAAAAAAAAAAAAAAAAGGAGAAAAGCAGACATTATCAATCATACGTCTTCCCAGTATATGATTTTGAGAGGGATGTGTTTGATGTACGACCAATCTTCCCCTGTCCCTCTCTGGCACAGCAGCTTAAACAAATGACATTCATTGATGCTCACTTTTTGAAGGGAGGATAGATGTCGAAATGTGTCTCCATTTAAGGATTTCAATTTTGGAAGAGACGATAGGTGGAGAGAATGGAAAGCATACCTGAGAGGGAGTGCAAGAGAGGGCCGTCGATCAAGAAGCTGGCCAGAGAGAGGAAACACTGGCAAGAGCTGGTCGGAGAGGACATGCCGATAAGGGAGATGGCGAGTTGCAAGGCTGGTTGAATGGGGATAGGATTGTAGTGTTTCAAATGAGAGGGAAAAAGGGCAAAAGGATGTGGCGGCAAATTTCCTTCCTAAGTGAAAATGAATATTTCCTTATCTTGTTTTTGCCTAAAACCCCAAGTTTTTTATTCTCATTTAGCAAAAAATTTTATATTTTATACTGAAAATGAATGTACATAATTTTTTACATAATAATATCATTTAAAAAAAAATGTTCTTTTAAAAAAGTTAGTCAAAGCCAAAATTAACAAATATATGTTTATAATTATTTGAACATATGAATAAATGAATAATGAATTAAAAAAAAGGTACACATTAATAATGTGATTAAATATAAAGATTTATTTGTAAAATATCAAAAAAAATATGCATATATGTGCTTTTTTTTTAATATAAATTCATCTGTGTTTATGAAAAAATCTATGTACATATACTTATGTGTATAAGTATATATATATATATATTATAATATAGTAAAGACATTACGAGTAACTTATAAAGAGAGTTTTCTATATGTCAATCCAATTCACAACTTAAAACAAATCAATTAAATTTTCAAAAAATGAAATCTAGATAGGTAAAAAGCTAATCCATGAATGTTGTGGGATCAATATTAAATTATTAATTACTTTTTGTGGCTGATTCAACTTATTTAAAGTTGATTCAATTTTTTTTTTATATGACAATGGACATGGTATGTACTACTCCAAAAATTCTTTACAAGGTCCTTACCATGTCAAAAAAATTTTGGTTTTTGATCATAGGGCATCCCCATACCTAATTGAGCATGGGCCTAATTCATGTTCAAGATGGAGTATTAATAGGTTTTTCCTCTCCCAATAAGAGCTACTCTAACTTTAATCCCTACCATGTCAAAATTGACATACTAACACATAATTATATAAATAAGAACTCTACTGCAGTGAGGGAAATTGTCCACTACTTGGTGGGTAACAACCATCTAAAGCCATTCGATTCATATAATCACCTCGGTTGGATGATTATAAATGATTATTCCCTACCAAACAGTAGACGACTTTCCCATCATAGCAAATTTATATAATATATATATATATAATATAATATAATATAATATTATTAGCTACAATGTCATGTTAAATTCAATTTTTTTTTTTTTTGGGTGAATATGTTAAATTCAATGATTGTATTCTATTGCATAGGACTTTATTAATAATGTATTTAGGTGAGACAACTCTAACATGATTTATATTATAAGGTAAGATAAATTTTCAATAAACAAAACATCGTTATATATATTATATAGTTTTTTTTCTATATGTATGTGGTTGAAAAATTGAATTAGAATAATTGTACAAAAAATAATGACTCTACTATCAGATTGTTCTCAAATAGCCTATATATATGTAATTTCTCATGAAAAATATTATGTTTTATAATATAAACCATTTTAAAATGGTTAATTTATAACATTACCACCTTAACAAAATAATTATAAACTAAATCTGTATGGTGAAATGGTAACTTAGTTTTTAACATATCAATATGATTGGCATTATAAAATGGAAAATAGTTTCTCATATATCAAAATTATATATAATAGTATTTATAAATCTGGTTGTATATAATAGCATTATAAAGTGGTAGTTTATCTAACATTTTGTTTTGCTTAGTAATTAGTTGATTATCAGTGACCAATACTTTCTTTCAGTGACCAATTTACTTGGGTTTGCTTATTTCTCTATCTTTTAGGACCAAATTATGATTGGTCATTCTATATCAATATTAAAGACCAACATATTGGTTACTAGTATTAATTTTTGATGACCAATGAACTTTGGTTGCTAAAACTCCTTTATTTTATGCTTTTTTCATTTTTTTAATTACTTAGACTATTAGTGACCAAATTATTGGTAGCTGATACATTTTTTCAGTGACTAATTTGTTTTGGTTGCTAGTAGGTCATTTTTCCACTAAAAAAAAAAGGTGGAAATAGTTTCCCGCTCTTATGTTCAACAACCAAATGATTTTTGGTCATTGAAAATTGGAATTAGAGACCAAAGTAATGGTCGACGAAAGTGGAACACTACAAATTTTCTGTACGAATTACAAAAAATTTCAATGACCAATTTTTTGTCATTAATGATATCTTTTAGTGACAAAAAAAGTTTTGGTTGCTAAAAAGTTAGTCACTAAATCCATTGTTTCTGGGAAAATGCTTGATATATATATATATATATATTTATTTATTTATTTATTTATTTATTTATGACGAAGTCTCCTGGCCTAGCAGCCACTACTTGCACCAGAGATGCACGAGTTCGAATCGCTGGGGTGGAGGGCATTGGGGTCAGCAAAAAAAAAAAAATATATATATATATATATATACATACATATATATAAAATAGGTGGCTCAAATAAATGGGCTTTTGGGTTGGCTAAAGGTCTTGAAATAAATAAATGGGCTCCTTTACTTGAGTTAAGAAAGGTGGGCTAGAAGAAAATACAAATGGGTTTAATGCTTAGAATAATTTGGTTTATGTAGGATTATAGGTTAAAATATCATTTATTAATTTAATCTAGATTATTTTATTATTATTAGGTTAAAAACCACCCAAATGGATTACCTTTTTAATAAAATAATCTAAATTAAACCCACATTGCATAGCTTGTCCTGACCAAATCAATCTGCAACCAAAAGCTCTACAAGTAATTACCATTTGCATAAAAACAAATTTATTTAACTCAAAGATGCATTTTAGACCCAATGAGCTTATTAGGTTCTTTATATCAAAAATGGTTATCAACACATTCTAGAAATAAGTATCTAACTACATAATCATTCATAATTTTAAAATTAAGAGGGGAAAAGAAATAGTTTGTAATGATACTGGTAATTTTATTCTTTTTTTTTTTTATAAATGATCGATAATTTTATTCGGTTATTTGGGTGAGGAATTGATGAGGCCAACTGATTTTTAGGGGAAAACAGTACCAGAAACAACAACGGCGAGAACATGTATAGGAGGTATTTATGTTAAGCATCATCAATAATAATAATACTATGAAGGGGACTTAACACATTTAGGTGGAAAAGGTGATGAGTCCTATCATTGTTTCAAATTGTCGGCCTCTCATTCCCTACGGAGATGGGAATATATGTGAATTAATGGATGTCTATTGCCATAAAAATATTCTGTATAACAATGGATTTCCCTTTTTTTTTTGGTCCAATATTCTATTTCAAGTGTGTATATATATATTTCGTTCTCTTACAAGGCATCCTCATATAATTTAAACTATATTCTTATAATTTATGTATTTAATTAGTTGGTTTTGAATGATAGATAGGATTAGAACTAAAAATGTGCATGGTAAAGTAACAACTCATATTATTTGTCATGTCATTTACTAATGTAAGCGATATGATCTGTCTCATGGTATATGTACTGCTATGTACTGTGATGTAACATAATATCTAGCTTTAGTTTGGAAGAATATATTTTTCTTTTTTCTCCTCTAGGTGATCATTCATGCATCAAAATAGTTTTAAAACCAATTGGAACGTATTAAATGTTTTGCTAGTCTGTACAAAAAACTTATTTCAGATTTAAAATTGTTGAAGAGATCAGGTTTACATGCCTTTATTATTATCTTTCATATTCCTGCAGTATATATATATACATATACATATACATATATTTTATATATAGATATATATATATGTCAATATGTATATAAATTGCAGGACTCTATCTCCAATAAATCTCTACATACGCAAGTCGGAGACACTGCCAGAGAGGCATCAGACAGTTAATGCATCTGCTTATTTCAATAATAAACTCTTATGTAACCAAACCACCATTAAAGAACAGTTTTAAGATAATCATAATTAAGCCTGGCTGCCCATCAGAGAGGCAAGATGAGATATTAACAATAATGGAATTCGAACTTGTTCATCATTTAAAACCCACCACATGATCATCATGCTTTATGAGGTGGCTAGCTAGCTAGCAGAGAAGGATGGATGGGTTTGGCTGGCCTCGTACAAATGGGGACCAATCGAGACATTAATGATAATTCATAAATACATTATATTATATATGTGCGTGTAAATATATATATATATATATATATATATACTGTGGTCCAAGCAAAGATGATGGAATTTGGTAACACGGGAAAGGATACTTCTCCAATTTGCTGCAAACCAGTTGGCCACACCAAAACACAATGTGAAAACAAAGTAGAAAAAGATGGACCCAAAAAAAATACAACATTCATTCCAAAGGCAAAGGACATGGAATAGTAGCCCCATTGGTACACAAATAATGTGTCAAAGCACCATAGGAAAAAAGCTAGCTAGGTAAGAGCCTTGTTACATCCATCATTGGGTGCCGTATGGTTTTTTCACATTTTCACCTTTCAATAATACAGGTTTGAATGAAAGGAATCAAAGAAAAGGACTGTCAACTATTATATATAGACACAAAGGCTCCACATGCATCCTTTGCTAACTACCTATTTTACTATTACTAGCTACCTAGCTAGCTAGCTAGTAAAATGACAAATCATATTTTAAATTAGTTGTTAAAATCCATTGTTAATGGGCTAATTATCTATTCGTTTGTTTTGTGCGTTACTCTTCTTTGCTGCATGATTGGATATAGAGAGGAGAGGCCCCACGCTAAAAATTGATGGCGCAACATAAAAGCATATGGACGAAGACTTGACTAAGAAAGTCCTTAAAATTAGATATTTGGTTCTTAGTCATCAATAAAATGTCCAAATAAATAAATAACTCGAAGTTAAAATAAAAAATAATAATAATAAGGTTTGAGAATATAGTGTAAAAAGAGAAATCTGAATTAGTACTTGTGATAAATTTGAATTGTCGTCGTTGGTGTTGTTGTTATGTACACATCATATTTTTGGTGTTGGGAGCAAATAATCTTAGCTTTAGCTTTCTACCCCTTCACTATTACCCTTATGCTGACAAAGGGAAAGAATGGAGTTTGTGGTCCTCACACATAATTCTTCCCTTTTTCCACAAGGTTTTTAATTTATTCTACTACTTATTTGACTTGTACAATCCAACATTTATCTTTCTCATTGGTTGTCTCTCTCTTTGTTTTTGCAAAATGGAATCAAGCAAAGCTCAGGGAAAGAGGAGCTTCAAGTACAAGATGGAGGAGGATGAGGACCAGGAGGAGGAAGAGGAGGAGGATGAAGATAGTGGTAGCGGATTAGGGTTTGGAGAGGATAATGAAACGAAGAAAAGAGCCATGACCACTACTTCTTCGTCAAGCAAGAGAGGATCTAGTGCAGGAGGGTCAACGCGGCCGTGTTGCCAAGCCGACAACTGCAATGCTGACTTGACCGACGCAAAACACTACCACCGGCGCCACAAGGTCTGTGAGTTCCACGCCAAGGCTCCGGTCGTCCTGGTGGCTGGACACCAGCAGCGCTTTTGCCAACAATGTAGCAGGTTTGTAAAAACCCTAAATTCACAAAGTCGCTTCTTGTCTATGCCTATTGATGCTTTTCGCTGGTTCCCGAAAATTTTCATTTTGTCCTCTCTTTTTAGCTTAATTTGTAGACGTTAAAGCTTTTTTTTTTTTTTTTTTTTTGGTCTCCCTTATTAATGGTTCTAGAAAAAATTGACTTCTAAAATGTTAATCATGCTTATCCCTTTGAAGTGTATACATATATATATTTTTACAAAAAAGCCTATAAATTAATAAGCATAAATGCTTATAAATATTGGTCCAAATATGTAGTACATGTAAACTTAATATATGCACATATATATATATATATATATATATATTTAAATCATTTGCGAGTTCTCCATTTGATCCGCAATTAAGTAGAAATATGAATGGCTCTTGGATATGAATTTGTAGACCAAATACGGTACTTTTTTTTCTTTCTCTGGTTGAAGATTTAATTAGCCCATTTCTTAATATAGAAAATTAGGTACAGAAATATACATCCAAAACTAAAGGTCTAGCTCTAGCACAGGCTAACCATAACAAACGATTTTTCTGAAGATGTGAATTGTGATATAGAGCTGATCAAGGGGTCACGCAATTAGTCTAAAGTCGTGGAAAGCATTGAAAGGAGGCACAACAAGAACCCCACTTTCCCACTTCTATATCATATAAATATCTTCTATTTATGATTGTTATAATGTATTTAACAGTGTTTGATACATACAAAATATCATAGTCAGACATTCACCAAAAAAAATTATCATAAACAGATTGATTTGAATAAATTTCCTCCTTCTTCTTCCTGATTTTGGAAATAAAGTTGTCTTCTTTTTGTATCACACTTTTATACATCCATATATGTACTTGTCCTAACCTAAAGTTAATGCATGTTTACATGTCTTGTTTAGAGTGTCACATCAATTAGTAATTCAAGTTAGAAACTTATTTGAGCAAGTAACAACCTTAACCTTTGTTGCAACAATAAATTCTCAACACATCAAAATTTAGATTTTCTGAGGATCAAAATTTTGTATGTATATAATATATGAATATTATATATCATTATAATCATGATTGATATCTTTTTTCATGTATGAATAATTATGGTTTCTTTTTGTTGGTGGATTTAAATGCATAAACTAGTGTTTACACATCCCCAAATATTCAATTTCTTAGTAAAGGAAATGGAGAAACCATAGGAAAACATGTAGTGTCCCTGAAAAGGGGTGAGGTGGGAAAAAAAAAATGGAAATAAAAGAAGAAACTTTTGTCTTGCTTGTGGTTTAAGCAATGATGGTTATTTGATTTTGAAATTAATGATCGAATTTGGCAGGTTCCATGGGTTATTAGAGTTTGATGAAAATAAAAGGAGTTGCCGTCGACGTTTGGCTGGACACAATGAGCGTCGTAGGAAAAGCTCATCTGACTTTCAAGGAGAAGGCTCCAACTAAAGAAAAGCACATCAACGCATTTATAGAGGGAGAATATGTCTATCTATCTATCTATCTAGTTCCCATAAATTGCCTCTTTCCAAACCAAAAATTAATATTCTGGTTAGTAAAAGAAAGACCGATCCATTGTGATCTTACTATGCTCTCTCTCTTCTGTCAACCCCTTAATATTAGCTTCTACTAATAATATATAGACGACCTGTCAGTCGTCTTTACTCTTAAGATCATCGAATATGTTTGTATTCGAGAGATATTTGCAACTGTAATCAAAAGATTATATGCCTAACAAACTAGATCAATATTAGGCATCGATTTTTCCTCTTCGTTGGTGGGCAACGATTGAGAAATTTATCATAGCCAGCAAGCCACGTACCCATATGATCGTCTGATGAGTTTGAGAGGGATGTTTTCTATCCAGTGCTCAATATGTAATATTAATGAATTAAAGGAAATATTTCTCCATATATATTTTCTTAAGTTTCTGAGTACTTTATGTCTCAGGGTTGACATTTTGAGGAGGAAATAAAAGCTAGCTTCTAACACAAAAATGGTTATTTATTACTAATTCAGGTGGTGACTAAACGATACAATTTAACCCCTCTCTTTTATGTGTGCGTGCGCCTTCGTGACACACTCACTATACTGGTTTTTTCTATGTATATTTGATATAATTTTTATATATCAAGTGTAAATGAGGTCAGGTTAGTGAGAGTTTATGATTAACAGATAAATGAAAAAGAAGAGAAATGTAAAGTTTTCCACAGCCTTTAAAGTCCAAATATAACAGCGTAAATTGGTAAAACTTTCTTAATTAGGTGGCTTGCACTTTTCACTAGTCAAATCTTTTTATTGAAATGGATTTACAATTCCATGGAACCTGTGGCTTGAAGGAGAAAATTATGTCATCTTGTCCATTATAGCGTACCCCTAAATCTTATCAACAAATAACTAGAATTTAAAACGAGTTGTAAATTCAATAGGCCTAGGATGGGAAAAAAATTGACATCAATGCCGTTGGAAACCAACATTGAACGGAGAGGTATCAAGATCAAATGAACATCCGGGACAACTTGTACGATAAAAAGATGCTAAAGGAGGCATTTTATCTCATAGCCAACTGCATCTACCTCTTTGGGTACTACCCAAAGACCAAAAACATTACATAAACAGTCTAAAGAGGGATGGGAAAAGCATCCCTATGAGCTAAAGTCAAAGCAGAAATCCAAGAAAACAACTGCTCTTGGTTGATCTGTTTGTGAAATTTCCATTTCAAGATCATATTTATAGAGAAAAATTACAGTCAAATTTCCTTCATACAGAATCCTCAACGGAAAACTACAAGTGAGAAACAGGGTGCAGTTCCAATCAAATTCTTCATATGGTTCTAATGACCGAGCTCAATAAGCTCTAATCAAATATGACAACACTAATTTTGACCATAACTAAAAATGGTCCAGCAGTCGTCCTCCCTATATTACTGAAAGGAAGAAAAATGAATGTTATACAAGATATACTGGTAACAGCAGCATATCATATTACATTTGTCAGTCAGGCAGCTCCAGCCTCCAGACTCTGAAGCACGAAAAAATCTGGAAGTAACTATGCCAAGCAGCACCCAACTCTAGTTTTCTGGTCCAAATTGATGGCGGAAAGGCTCCATTATATGTGCTTTGGGAATTACAAGAAAGGTTAGATGAAGGTAATTAATGATAACATAACAACGTCCTCAGTCGTGCTTGACACCTAGAAGTTTTATGGCTAGCTCCCAGGTGACAATTGCTGCTGCATTAGCAGGAAATGCCCGAACTATTGTAGGATACAAACCCGTATACCATCCTTTCAATCCGTTCCTAGTGTAAATCTACCACAAATAAAGAAATGAACCTAATCAACAACTTTTCTCATTCTATTGCTTGTCATCTACTTTTCAATTGAGAAAATAGAATTTTTGAGGCAGAAGGGGGGAAGGGGGAAGCTCTAGTCATGAAATGGAGAAAAGCAGGATATACCGAGCTCAAGATTTGAAATGGATTCCGTGAAGTGTTATTGTCTGCAGCAGTTTGTATTTTGGTCTTTGCCACATCCAACGGCAAAACAGCTGACCAAAACTGGGAAGGTATAGGGAAAATCATAATTTAAAAAACCATTGGTAAGATAGAAAAATATGTATAAACTTTACAAGAAGCATACAGCGATACCACCAAGACCACCACTCAAAATCCCAACTCCCACGTCAATCAAGCTGGTACAGTCAGATGAACCAGATTTCAGTCTTGAATGCATGTGATAGCGGACATTCTCGTAAACACTGAAGAAGACTGCATTTCCCAAAGATTCTCTTAAGAATGTTGTAAAACCTCCACGAAAAATCCCTTTAACCTGAAAAGGTGCTAAATTGGCTCAAAACAACATCATAAACCATATTTGCTAGGAAGCAGATGATCTTCTCACCCCTTCATCTTTAACAGTTTTAAGGGCACAATCAAGAGGACCACTGTATCTGCTGGACATTGGCACCAAAGAGTCTGTGCCTTGAACTTGCATCCTACACTGGAAATGCTAAGAGTCATAAGCATGGCATGAGAAACGAACATACAATCTGAAAGACCTCCAATTCCTTTTACCTTCAACAACTCTGATGGACATAATACAAAACTGATGATTGCTCCACCGTAAGCAGCAGACGGAACTATTATTTGCAGCTGTGGCCCACCAGTTTGTGAACTTCCCTTTATGAACAGGAGAAAGAAATGAAAATGAAGAGAAGTCAACTAAAACCATGCAAGAGATACAAGATTCCTTAATAGCTAAAATTGGGACAAAGTCATTACCATAACAGGTCAACAGTCATCCCTTACAGAAGCTTTTGCAGCACTTGCACAGATAAGTGCCCAGAAAAAGAAACACAAAAACCAAAAACCCTTACCATTGCTACCTGCAGCGACTGTTTCATCTGGGAATAAATTCCAAAAACTAGGGAACTCTCAAAAGCCACCCCTATGAAAGACGACATTGCTCCTCTATAAAGCCCTCTTATCTGTCAAATACCAAATATCAGCTAGTTCTTTGAACAATTTTTCATGTTCTAGGCATATTCTAGGCATAACTTCCAAAATAAAATGTGAAAAAGGGATCTGTGATCTACAGTAAATTTTTGCACTGCAAGTCTTCTCAACAGAATTCATGTTACATATGTTCAGACAACAATTCAGAAGTTGATGGATTAAAAGAAGATTTGTTATGAATGTTAAATATTGATATTTCAGCAAGGACAATATAATCATACTTAATAGTAGAAATTTAATCCAAAAATTTTTTTAAACCAGTATGCAGAAGCAATGAATGTTGAATAACCTCGCCTTTCCAAAGAAAGAAAATTGTACATATCAGGTTACGACTACAGTTTAGTGAAAGTCTACAGCCACACCTGACAAGAAAATCTTTACTGTCAGTAAATCTTATGAGGAAGGATTTATTTAATAGCCTCCCGTTTATTATATCATCATGGCATTAGCAGAGCACATGCTCAATACAAAAAAAGTGACTTCATTCTCTTGCCAACCTTGTACTTTCATACAGAATGGATAACTAATCATTTGAGTATATTTCCCCTTGTATAAAAGTTATCAATAGAATGCAAGAGATAATATTCCACAAACTTTCTGGCTTTCCAAAAATTCAAGTCCACCTTCACATGAGATTCAACCACTCTATCAAAACCCAAAGCACAATACTAAATGAGAGTTGGCAGGCTTTAGTAACCAGAGGGAATCTACTTAGTAAATAACTAAACCACTAAAGACACGTTACAATAACTAGAATTAATATAAATTTATACTCAAGAAGAAAACCTAATAACTATTTGGCATAGCAATATAATGGCCATGATTAAAATAAATAAAATGCAATTATTAATTATGCATCACAAAAGGTGACAAGGACTTTCATCCAATGTCCAGCAGAATGAATGAAAACTTTCTTTCCAGACTTCACTTACCAATAGATTTCTATGGAAAACACCATAACTTCTGAACACTGAAATATATCACACATTTAATGAAACAGAGAAATACCAAGTCCATTCAGATGACAACTTGATTATGTCACTCCCAATTTTAGGATGCTTCACATGAGCAAGTTAATTCTATGACAGTGGCACTACACTTACAGATGACTAGTCAAAGTCACAACATGTGGAACCATATAAACATATTATTGTGTTTGTCTCATCCAACTGTCATGCACATGTATAGGGATTTAACAAATTCTGGGTTAACAAAAGTTCAGAACCATACTCCTTCAGTCCTTAGTATCCTCGCAGTACAATGCAAACCACCCCTGTACTTGATCCCATGTGCTTCAGTATTGTGCTTTTGCAATTTCACCTAAAGAATAAACATGTATTAGGAAGTATAATACATAAAATAAAAGCCTATTCAATTTCACTTGAAAGATATTATTTTAATAAATATATTAGCTAATAAAATAAAGCAAGAGAACAAAAGAGTACAAGTGGTTAGAGAATAGCAGATGAAGGGATAAAATAAAACAACTTTCCCTAAAAATTCAATGCAAACCACGATTTGGTAAGAAGGATTCTCTAATAATTAATGATAATTTGAATATTACCTTACCACTTTAGTGTTTTCCATTGCAAAAACAACGTATCTTAGCATTTGCAAACAGTTTTTGAGAAATAGCTCACTAAGTTTCACTTCTTAAAATGATCTAAGAATTTCTTTCGGTAAAATTAACGTACCTTGAATATCAAATGGCATATAACTAAAATAATTGAGTACCAATACCAGTTAACAACCATTTTTCTTTTATGTCACATATCTATATTCCTCAAATTTGACTGTCATGGTGCTTTTAGTTCCAAGGAGCTATAGTAAGAATGCGACAAAATAGCATCCTTAGCCATTGAAATTACTTACAAGGTTTCCAAATGGCAGAAGCACTGCACCTTTTTATTTATTTTTGACGAAGGTGCATACTAACATCTTATGGAAGCTGAAAGAGGTCCAATCACAGAAGAAGACTTGTGCTTATAAAAATGCACCATTTCGAGAAATTCGTAATCATGCAACTTAAAACATTTAAATATTCAGAATAACAATAATATCACAGATTTAATCTCCATAAAATTTAGATCGTTCCACTTCTTGGAGAACCAATAGGGCCAAATATTATGATGATAGTGAGGAGGCCAACAACTTTAAACGACTCTAAACTAAAGCACATTTACCATCATGATTCTACCCACTCACTTATCAAAACTAAACTGGGTTCCCTTTCTTTTTTATTGCGGTTCAGCAAACGACAGTAAGTTTCTCTAGTAATCACGTTCGTATTATCATTTTGATTTAGAAAATAATCCCTTTCACAGAAAACAAATTATTAAAACAAATAAATAAACGGGATTGGTTTCCACTCCCAAGACCAGTCAAATCTGACTTAAAATGGCATAAAAAAAAAAAGCCCCCACCCCCCAACCTCACCAGGAAAAAAAATGAAAAAGACGGAGACGCTGTGTAAAATTCAATGCATTAGAATCAGAAAGAAATAATTAGTTGGGTATGTCAGAGAGTGGTGAAAAGGCAGTAATATTAACCTTAACGGTGTCGAAGGGGTGGCCGATGAGGACAGTGGCAACGCCGGCGAGCAAACCAGCCACGTATTCCTTGTAAGGGTAGCTCTCACCCATTTCCCTCCCCTCTTTCCCAGTCCCAGAAGACAGTCTGTCTACTTTTCGTCGCCGATTATCATCGCGTCCACTGAAGAGCTAATGGAGCTGCATATGTAATTATTGGTCACTGCTCACTCTTGTCTATGTGTGTGACTTGGAAGGAATCTCATAATCTTACTCAAAACAATTGCTGCGTGGGTTTTCTTTCCCTTTTTCTTCATTTTTGGGAGTGAAGGCACATTTATTTATTTATTTATTTTATTTAAATGGAACCGTTACAAATTCACATGGCTGTAATTTTTTTTTTTTCGTTTTCCAAGTTAAAATGGAAATTTAGATAACAAGCACTTTTTTCTTGAATGCCTTCTAGTAACCGAGCAATGACGGAAAAAGTAGAACGATTGAGAAAAACATAAGACTTCTATTTTATCCATCTTTCTTTTTTGGTTAATCTTTTATCCATCATTTCAAAAGGGAATAATTTGTTCGGGTAATTACAATTTTACTGCCAGCTGTGTTTTGGATTTTGTCCCTGACGTTTAAAAGGGTATAAAAATGAATTTCGAATTAATATATATATATATATATATATTATATATATCTGATTATTATGCATTTGACCTTTTGTCCTTGAATAAAAACAAATTCTCACATCACCATCCATTTTGAATTCGTTTGATAGAAAAACCATATATATTTAGGAGGCAATATGAGGAAAATTTTTATTTGGAACACAAATTGTTTTTTTCTTTTTTTTTTTTTTTTTTTTTTTTTTGGTAATAGGGAAACACAAATTGTTGAGTGAGCTATTAATTTATCAATTTATCATTGTTTGTGGAGTGTTTTTAATTTATCAATTTTATAAATAAAAAAAGATTTAATTTTTTTTTGCTCGAACATTATTTATACTTTAATCATCATTTTACTTATTTATTTAACATGATTAAATTTAAAAGTATAAATGAGCAAATGTTCAAGCAGATTTTCTAGAAACAATTCATTAGCAAAATTAATTATTTTCCCTAATAATAATTTTAAATTAGATGATTTTATTGATATTATAAAAATTGATGGTCACACCATATTTTGAATAATTTTATTCACATTAGGAAATTTATAAGACATACAACAATTTTAATGATTTTTTAATATTCCAATAATACCTTAAATAAGACAAAATAAAACTGATAGAACACTGTAACCAACATTGATCAGGCTATTTACTATTTGATTTTTAAACATTAGTTAGGCTATCTATTTTAATTTTAACTATACTATGTATATAGGATATATTATTTTTGAATTGTTTATCTTCTGTAACAACAACTATATGTGTGTAGTATTATTTATACTGGTGTACTCATGATAATAAATGATGGCTTTTTATTTTCAACCTTTTACAATAGCTTCTTATTTTCAACCTTTCACATTCTCTTTATAGTATCAGAGTAGTAGATGCTTTAACGAGCTTTTCCTTTTATTTTATAATAATTATTATTTTTTTTTGTCTCTTATCCTTCATCATGACTTCTTCTCCCTCTCATTCTATATCTGCAATTAATAATCGCATTTCGGTTAGCAATGAACCTTTATTTGCCAACAGAACATTGGTGGTCATCAATGTGGCCACACAAGCACCATTAAAACTTACTTAAACTACATATTTCCCGTGAAAAAAGCAATTTGACACTCTTTTCATTGGCTATGACCTCTATATTTTCATCGATGGTACTTTTTCCTGTCCATTTCCAGTTCTATTTGATATAAATAGTTCTTTAAATCAAGATTATACTTTCTGGATTTGGCAAGACTCTCTGTTGCTTAGTGTCATTCTTGCATCTTTCTTTAGAGATGTCCAATGATTTGTGAACAAGGCAGAGACCTCCAAAGAAGAATGGGAAACACTAGCTATCACGTTTACCAAACCTTCAAGGCCACGGCTTCTATGTCTACGTGAAAGACTTCATCATCCTCAAGGATCTCGCTCCATCCTTGAATACCTCAATGATGTCAAAGGTGCTACTGATGAACTTGCTTTTATGGGTAATACTATTGATGATGATGATCTCACTCTCTTTATCATTAATGGTCTCTTAAAGGACTTTGAAAATATCTCTGTTGCATTTTAAACTAGAGAAACACCTATCTCCTTCAATGAGTTATATGATAAGCTTGTTAAATATGGAAACTACAAGAATCGAGTTGCTTCCCAATCTGCAGACATTGACATCTTTGCTTTTGCTACCAATAAGTCTATCTTTGGATCTTATACCTCACGATCTGATTTTCCAAAAGGCTGAAATCAATCTCGATCCTATGGTTCTGATTTTCCTTCTTAACCCATCACTGCATCGTCTAACGTAGGTAACAACTCTCCATCTCGCTCCTTCATTATGTCTGGCAACTACAAGGGACGTTGTCAACTCTACTCCATCCAAGGTCATTCTGCCCCATTCTACTCTCTTATGCTCCAACAATGGATATATACACCATAGCAGCAACAATCTTTCCCTCGTGCTGCACCACCATAAGCTTTTCACTCTTGTTCTTCTTGGAGCTCCTCCATAGACCGTTCCACATTCTCATTTTGATAGTTCTCCATGGCTTATGGACTCAAGAGCTTCTCATCATGTTGCAACTGATTTGAACAATCTTTCTCTACACTCTGAGTATAATGGTATAGATGAAATAACCATTAGTAATGGTAACAGACTATCTATAACTCACACTAGCCTAACAATTCTTCTGACTCCTTCTAAATCTTTTTTATTACAAAATGTACTTTACGTTCCTCAGATGAAACATAATCTTCTATCTGTTTTAAAGTTTTATCAGTCTAAAAATACCTCCATTGAATTCTTACCACACTGTTTTTTTGTGAAGGACTTACGGACGGGGAAAATACTGCTCAAGGGACCATTTAATGGTGTCACTTATGAATGGCCGATGCATGTGTTGCCTCCTTCATCTCCTCTTGCTCTTACTAGTGTCAAAACAGGACTTCAGGAATGGCATCAAAGACTTGGCCATCCATCCATCAAAATTCTTCATCATATTCTCAATCATTTTTCTCTTCCTGTATCCTCTAAAGCTAGGTTTGATTATAATCCTTGTAGGTGTAATAAGTCTCACAAGCTGCCTTTTGGCCACTCCTTTATGTCTAGTTCTTAACTTCTTCAGCTTATGTACTCAGATGTTTGGGGTCCTACATCAATAACTTCTCATGATGGTTTTAATTTTTATGTTATTTTTATAGATCATTTTTCTAACTATGTTTGGTTATATCCCATTAGACATAAATCTGATGTTGCTTCCATATTTATTAATTTCAAGCGTCTTGTTGAAAAATTTTTCCAACTTCCTGTTATATCTTTCTATTCTGATAATGGTGGAGAATTTGTTAAACTTAAACAACTTTTCCAAGATAATGGCATCAATCATTTTTTCACTACACCCCATACACTTCAACAAAATGGTTAACGCTGAAAGACGATATCGGCATATACATGAAACTGGATTGGCATTATTATCTCAAGCAAAATTGCCTTCTAAATTTTGGACCTATGCCTTTTTCACTGCTACTTATCTTATTGATAGGTTACCTACTTTAATCTTAAATAATTATTCTCATTTTAAAAAATTATTTCAAAAACCACCAAATTATACCTCTGAAGAGTGTTTGGTTGCTTGTGTTATCCTTGGTTAATGCCATATACTAAACACAAATTAGAGTCTAAGTCCAAATCGTGTGTTTACTTTTGTCCACTCATATCTCAAAGTGGTTTTAATTGTTTTGATCCTATAGAGGGCAAACTTTGTCAATCTAGACATGTTGACTTTGTTGAACACGCGTTTCCTTATCCAAAGTTATCCTATTCACTTTATTTAAATAATGATAATGAGTTTCTACCTACTACAAACTCCACTCATGAATATATTCCACCTACTACCTTGTCTTTTTCTAAGTCCATGAGCTCATCCTCTCCCATCAACAATACTCCTACTATACCTCAACTGCTCTCTCACACTTATTCATATAACTCCACAAATTCAAATCATTCCTTATATAACTCTCTATGTCATTCAACATATGCGTCTGGCCATTTTTAAAGGATGTCGTTTTTAACCCAAAGAGCTGCTACAACACCTGACCAAATGTCCTCTTCTTTGACTCCAAGCCTCTTACCTGCTCCCATATCTTCTCAGCCAGTTCGTGTTCACCCAATGCATACAAAAGCTATGAATAATTTTTAAACCCAAGATAATATCTGACATTTTTTCTGCTTCAATACAATCTATAGATCTTGATTATGAACCACGAACTCCCACTCAAGCACTTAAACTACCACAATGGCAGCAAGCAATGACAAGTGAGTTTAATGCTTTGAATGCAAATAACACATGAGATCTAGTACCTTCCCATCCAAGTCTGAATATTATGGGTTCTAAGTGCGTTTTCAAAATAAAACGCAATCCTGATGGCTCTGTAAACATGTATAAAGCCCGCCTTGTTCCTAAAGGGTTTAATCAGAGACCTAGTCTTGACTTTTTTGAAATGTTTAGTCCTGTTGTTAAACCAGCAACAGTTCAGGTTATCTTCTGCATTGCTCTGTCAAATAATTGGAGCTTACACCAACTCCACATTAATAATGCTTTTCTTAATGGCACATTGAAAGAAGAAGTCTTCATGGCACAACCTAAGGGCTTTGTGGACAGCGACAAACCAACTCATGTATGTTAGCTCCGAAACATAATCTATGGTTTAAAGCAGGTTCCTCAGGTGTGATTTCTTGAACTTAAGGCTTTTTTTGTTGCTTATGGATTTTGGAATGCTTATTCTGATACTTCTTTGTTCAGTCTTCACAAAGCTAGTTCAATTATGTTTCTTCTGATGTATGTAGATGACATAAATGTAACCGGTAAAGATTTTTCTCTTCTTAACAATTTTATTTCTTCTCCCTCAACAAAATTTTCTGTTAAAGACTTGCATTACTTCCTTGGAATCAAAGTTATTCCAATTGCAACTGGTATTTTCTTATCCCAGCAAAATATATTTTGGATCTCTTAGAGAAAACTAAAATGTATGATGCAAAGGATGTCTCTACTCCCATGTCTTCTACTATCTCTTTTCAGTTATCATTCGGTTCTTCTCTTCCTTCTACTACACAATATTGGAAAACAGTGGGTAGTTTGCAGTATTTATCTCTTACTTAGCCTGATGTTGCTTTTACGGTGAATAAACTCTCCCAATTTATGCACCAACGCACAGAAATTCACTGGGCAGCAGTAAAACACCTCCTTCGGTATCTCAAAGGGACTCTTTCTTATGGTCTCTCTCTCAACAAACAGTCACCTTTAGCTCTTCATGCTTTCTCGGATTCAGATTAGGGAGGAAACAAAAATGACTGCACTTCAACAACTGGTTATGTCATCTTTCTGGGTAGCAATCCTATTTCGTGGTTCTCGAGGAAACAAAAATCTGTATCTTGCTCTTCTACTGAGGTAGAGTATGGAGCGGTTGCACATACTACTTCAGAAGTTTGTTGGCTTTTTTCTATTCTTCAAGAATTGCACATGAAGTCCCCGACTATTCCTACAATATATTGTGATAATCTAGGTGCAATGTATGTCTGTGAGAAACCCAAGCTTCACTCCAAAATGAAACATGCTCAAATTGATTTTCATTTTGTGAATGACAAAGTCTCTGATGGTTCCATTCGGGTGTCTCATGTTTCTAGTGATGATCACTTGCACATATTTTGGCCATGCCCTTGCCTAAACAATCATTTCAATCCTTGCGTTCCAAGATTCAAGTACTTAATAGGACCCAAATCTTAAGGGGGCATGATAGAATACTATAACCAACATTGATTAGGCTATTTACTATTTGATTTTTAAACATTAGTTAGGCTATCTATATGAATTTTAACTATACGGTGTATATATGATACATTGTTTTTGAATTGTTTATCTTCTGTAGCAACAACTGTATGTGTATAGTATTTATACTGATGTACTCACGACCATAAATGATAGCTTCTTATTTTCAACCTTTCACAATAGCTTCTTATTTTCAACCTTTCACATTCTCTTTAAAAACAAATATTAGATACATTACAAATTCTCATTCCTTTTACAATTAAAATCTGAAATCTCTAAACTTTGAAACTAGATATTTAAATTTCAATTAAAGCTTAGCTTGGTCTATTGTCATAGCTATATCAGTTGTTTCGGATTTCAACTTTGAAAATGGATATTCAAATACCAAGTTTTAGATTCATAGAAAAATAATAAAGGAAATAGATATTTGAATACGAATGAAGATAACGATTGGTAAAAAGTGTAGATGAAAAACAATTCCACAGAACAGTCCGTGATTTTGGTTCCACATACATACGGAAACAAGCGAGGGAGATAGGAAAATAAGGAAAGGGAGGTTTTTTTTTTTTTGTTTTTTTTTTTTTGGGGGGAACAAATATCAAAACAATGATTTTTACATTAAAAACATGAAGAATTGTTGTTATAAAATTTTAGCGAAAAAGGGCAAAGCCCATTTCACCAAAAATTGAATAATGAGTGTTTTTAATTTGATCTAGTTTCTTCAAATCCTAAAAGAAAAGAACACTTGAAGCGTTTTATATTCAATTGGTTTGATTTTTGTTTGAAGCGTTTTATATTCATTGCTTTGATTTTTGGATTTTTTTTTTGGGAAAACCAGGCTTGCTTTGGAGTTTTTGGAAAATTACCTGTAATATATTTAGATTTCTTTTAATTCATTATAAACTAAAATTATTATAATTTATTAGTGTACATAGCAAAGATAAATTTTATTGTAGATTTGTGTAAAATGTAATTTGTGTAATAGTTTTATAATGTAAATAGAATTGTTCATGTATTTTTAATAATATTTTTATATTTGAAAAACACTCATCAATAAAAAGGTCAAAAGTATCCTCAAACAATTAAACTTTATAAATATAAAACACCATGTATACCAAATTGAATTTCACATTTTTAGAAAATATAATAAACCATAATACTGAAGTTTAAAAAAGAATAATTGACAAATTATCCATTTCAAGTAAGTACCTTTTTTTTAAATTTATTTGTTTTTTATATATATTTTTAATCTTCATTTCATTCTATGTTCTTTTTTTTTTTTTTTTTTCCCACACTAGTTGCTTTCAAATTCAACGAGTATCTGATTTGTAAAACCCATGTCATATATACCATTCAGTTTATATAATCGATCAAAAACTTAATAATAAATAAAGTTTTTGGATATGTATAATCTAAACATTTGGAAGTTATTTAGGTTATTTGTGCCAAGAAGACAATGGAATATAATTTATATAAACCGAATAAAAATTCAATGATAAGTAAAAGTTATTCAGTATACATATTTCGAACATTTTAAAATCATTCAGATTATGAATATTGAAGAAGACAATAGGATTCAATTTGTATAAAATTTATAGAAATTTAATGATAGATAAAATTTTTCAACATTCATCACCTAAATATTTTTTGAATGTGCCTAAGTTATGTTACAGAATACTAGAATAATATCTGATTTTTATAAACTAGATAGAAATTCATGGTGAGGAAGATGAAAAACCTTATATTTTCATGGAGTTCCTTGATATTAAGGGGTTAAGGCGGTTGGAAACTGGTTGAGGATGAGGAAGAACCTTCCCTTTTTCTATCTATAGTCGTTGGAACAGATGCAGCTAAAATGAATCAACTAGGAGGCTAACCGATTTCAATGGCATAAGAAGAATTAAAATGTTAGAATTGATTGTAGCTTATGGTAATTTAATTTAATATATTGTAAGGATAAATAAGGTATATTATTTTTGGTATAATAAATAAAAATTTAATTAAATGTAATACCATGTATAACAAATGTGACTATCAATTTTCATAGTGCCAAGTAAACCACCCTTGTAAATTTGAATTCCTACTCTGCGTATTTGTTGTATTGCTAGTATTTTTAATTTTTGGTAAATACCTTGCCTTTATTTGTTGATCGGTTGCTTGTATATGTACACGTAGCCTTAGATACATTGCAAAACCATGAACTAAGATAATAAACCCAAAAGATCCACAAGCAAATTTTGCAATTGTTTTTTTTTTTTCTTGTTTTTTTACCCAAAAAAAGAAGATAATTTAGAGCATTAATCGAGGACAATGTATTGGCTATGATTGATTTATGCTTCTGGCAAGATTGGAATACCTAAGCGATATATGCAGAAGTGTATGCATTTTAATCTTAAATTATACTACTTTTTGGCAATTTGCCTCCCAAATTATGAAACCAGTCACATTATCTATGAATTATTGTTTTTCTATATATTTAGTCCAATCATACATTTTTTTCTAATGTATTTAACAAATTCAGCCACATATAATGTTCAAAAGTAAAATAAAATAGAATAAAACAATCTATAAATACACTTACATAGGTTGAGCATGATTAGTTTAAACAAAACGATTAATTTAATGGAATCCATCTGTTGAAATGCATGATTAAACTTAATTGATGGGAACATAATAGTTCAAAGGCTTATGTGAGGAGTTTCGAGGTTAGAAGACAATACCAAAAGTAGCATGGTTCAAAGGGGTAAAATGAAGTTATTACATGTACATATCGCATACAACAAAAACGAAAAATGTAGAAAGTGCAGTTTAGAAACGTATACAAGATGTTTATTTCCAGGATGCCTAGTACTTCCCTTTACAAAGTTACAAAATTCAATTCGAGGAAGAGGAAAATGCTTCAACCCAATCCTGGATTATTTTTTTTGTGCCGATGTGTAAAGTTAGTATGTGTAAACGGCCGTCATAACTTGCTACGAAGAATCTCATTAAACTGCTTTGCTGCCTTGCTAAGTTGGACAGGCTTTGTGAACTTCTGTCTTTCAGCTATAAATTTGGCAAAACGGGATCCTTTCCCATCTCTGTTTTCATCTTCCAGCAGTGCCTGCGGTAGATTTGGCAAAGGAGGGGGTTTCGGAGATAGTGGTGGCATCAATGCCCATACCGAAGAAAGGTGTTTGTTTGTCTGGTCAAGAACTTGTAGTAATGAAAGATCTTGCATGTCTGTTGGCCAAAAAAAGAACCCATAAGCTCTCGCCAGTCACAACTACTATAATACAAATATAAAGGGAATGTAATATAAGAAGAAGAAATAATAAATTTGATAAAAGCTCTAAATATGTAAACCGAGTGACCTTTCGAGAACATGAAGATGGGCAGCAAAGCAGAACAGGGAATGCTGAAGTTCAGATGTGGAATTACTGTACCTCCCCCATGCCTAGCATTGCTGCATCAAAAATATATCTGATTAAATAACAAAAAATCTATTTGCAAATACTTGAGCAGTTTTAATCCTGTATTAACAATGATGTAGCCAATATCCATGATAGAGACAAAGGAAAGAAAAGCAATTTTGAACTACAACACACGGATATCCATTCATGTTAGTTCTACTAACCATTTCATCCTAGTGTTTCATCTTGATTCAAGTAGCATTAGGGAGTAAAGCACGATGTTCAAAATGACATAATAAACTCATGCAAACTCATTAACAATTTTCCTGCTATCCATCAGTTTCCATGTGAAAACTGGTGCTGACAAACAATGACATCAAGCCACGTAAAAGGCCATTTAGTAAGCATTTAAACATATAAAAGGACATATTAAAGACATAAAGAACGTATAAAATAATGAAGTAAAATGACTAAAGAATATCTTTGATAGGAATATCTAAACAAGATAGCCCAACAGGAGCCATATTAAAAAATATTAAATGGATACATTTTGGTATAATTCTCAGTTCTCACTATCTTTCATCTTCAGGAAGCATCAGCTTGTAAAATAAAATGTTTACTAAGGAATTAAAAGTCAATAGCTTAAGTATGATCATACAAGAAACATGACAGTAAGCATTGTGAAAATACAATAAGCGCACAGGAACTCGCATTTGCATAATCTAACTTATTATACCTTGTAACAAGTCCAATCATATGACCATTTAAATTGACAACAGCACCACCACTACCACCTGGATGGACAGCAGCTGTTGTTTCAAGCATCACGGGTAAGTGTTCTTGAGTACTTCCAACTTTACCGAGTTGGTAGGAAAAAGGAATCTTTGCTTTGACCACTTTTGCTACTACACCGGAGCAAACTGATGGAAAAAGGCCTGATGGAAAATTTAAAACCCAAACCAGACACAAACACATATAAGAATTTTCTAAAAGCAGAAAGATAATTACCAATAGGATTTTCATTCAATCAGGAATATGAAAAGAACACAGAAAGCAAAACAGAAAAATGACATAGATAACCATCCCACCAGTAGAATCAGTCCTTCCCCTTCATGAAAGTAAGAATTAAAATCCCATTCTTCATAAGGATGCTGCATCATTAACAATGCTATTGCAACAAGATTACTAAGATTTTGCAGAATATGGTTATTAACAACAGTCGATATTAGCAAGGTAGAACACAATAGTTGCCACATGTAAAAACTTGCAAGTTTATTGATGTCTCCTTATATAACTGGCTCTAATTCCTCCACAACAAGGTCATAACCATAGAGAACAAATTAAAGAACACAATCATGAGTAACGTCAAGAAATCGAGAGCCCTAAAGACTGTCAGACTGTAACATTTCCTGGAAGGTACTAGGCTTTTGTGCTAGGCATCAGAATGTAACATGTAATTCAGTAATGTCCAAAACTGTCAAGTCATTTTGATAACATCATAACCATGGTGCAAAAATTTTAAGAACATAATCATAAGAAATCTCAAGAAATTGAGAACCCTAAAGACTCAGAATCTAAACATGTCCTGGAAGGTACTAGACTTTTGATCTGGTCATCTATTTAACTCTTTTAAGTAATTCTGCAATGTAAGAAACCAGTAAGTCATTTTCCTAAGATAACCACCTCCAACCCATCAGCAAATAATGGCATAGCATCAATAACAGATAAAGTATTTGAGGAAGAATTCTTTTAAAGAGTTGCATAAGCACAATGAAGATTCTATTTCTCACTTCCAGACAATTGAAAATGGAAAAACAAAAGAAAAGGTAGGAAAGACGCACCGCATCTAGGTCCAAATAGGCCATGCCCAATAACATGTGCCTTGGACCCTAAAGGTGGACATGCAAGATCCACCATGATTGGAGAAAGCTGCTCTGGAACATACTCAAGCTGCAGTAGGGCAACATCCAGAGGTCCTTTGCAAACATAGACTACTCTAGCATTACACCAAATCCAAGGATCCATGTGATCTAGGCGAACACGTATATTTCTGAGACCTCTGTAAGATGAACTTAGTTTATTGCCCACAAAAGAAACTGCAGTCTGTACAGTCTTTGGTAACACTTGACTTTTCTCCCTCTTACCAATTCTTTTTTTCTCCAGGGATGTAGATTCCTCATATGGAAAGGAATTTATCTCCGTATTGGTTCCGTACCTTCCATCATTTTCCGCTCTTTTCCCAAATCTCCAGGGTTCCAACAGGTGAGCATTTGTAAGTAAAAGGCCTTCATTGTTAAGCAAAACGCCAGAAGCCCATATTCCATCATCAATGGTAATAAGACAAATAGAAACCATGGCCTTCTCAACTGGTAAAGGGGAGGAGCAAAAAGAAGTTAGGTGATTATGATTGGAGGTATCAGGTCCATTGGGGCCAATGCTTTTTGGTAAAAATCCCTTCCCTACAGCAGTTAATTTTTCCTTGTCATAATAAATCCCTTTTTCTGCATTAGGCTCCTTCTGCAGCAAGTCACTGCAAGCACTTGCAATGGCTTCCCACGGAATCACCAGCTGTTATGCAACACTATAGTTTTGGATGATGTGTTAACAAAAGAAATTTTGAATTTGTGAATTAGAGACTAATGTTCGTTCGTTACCTGAATTTCTGCACCAGTAATCTTCTGCCTCAATGGTCTGATCAAGATACCAATAAGTTGTGCCTGTTCACCAAAAACTGGACCACCTTCAGTTCCTGACAATTTTTGATTTGGCATTAATATGGAATCCGAAGTCATCAGTAACAAAACAACAACTACTATCTAACAGAAACAGGGAAAGGATTGCTAGTACCAGGAAGACAGCGAATGTCAGCCATCAGCAATGAACTAGATGGATAGCAGTTCGCAATTGATCCCACTGATATACTGATTTTAAACATCCCAAAGATCAAGTAAAGAGTAAAAAGGGTTAATTTTTATAATAAAGAGTAAAACATATTAATTTTTATACATCAAGATAAACAGGAGTTGGAAAAGGGGGGAAAAAAAAGTAGTAATAATAATAAATAAAAAACAACAAAAAACAAAAAAATCCTATCAGTCACCTGTCAGTAAAGCCACTATAGTAATTCTCTTTTAGACTATGGTAATTCAAAGTACAAAATCTCTAATATTAGCATTTAGCAGTTTTCATACCTGTCACCCTTTCAGGTTTAGTTCTTAACTAATATTCTCATGTATCACTAAGGAATTGTCTTCTTCAGCTGTCATTGAATTGTAAATAAGTGTCCCTTGGACAATGCTGTTTAAGTACTTTCAGGTTACTAGCGATCCACAAGTCAAAAACATTTAAAAGACATTATTCAAGAAACAAGCACCAAAAACTACTAAGCACTAATCAATATCATGGTGTGGAACCTTTTTGATATATTCACATGAAAAAATATATTTATTTCCGCTTTCTTCTGAATAAAATAATCAGCTAGAATAAAAGGTGAACACCACAAGCTTCATGTTGTTTGGGCTCTCTATATTTACCTGAATTTGTTAGGATGAAGCATACAAAGGAAAACAATTCCAGAACCACCCAGATCAAAGTGATTATAACAACAAAAGCAGAAATGATTTAATATCATAAAGTGAAAATCCTACCAGTCAATTCCGATAACTGTTTCACTATGAGGTAAAGGAATGAGTAAAAAAGCGGCCTCATCTATAATTATCTTTACTGGGTTGTAATGAAAGAGAAATATGTATTTTGAAAGAAACTTAAAATAATAGGTCAAATCCAATATGCTATGATAAAGAGGCCTACTTTCCAATCAGCTCTAGGAATCAAACAGTACTTTGAACTCCAAACATATTTTCACAGAAGTAAAATATACTACCTGTTAAAGAAGTGCAAAGGTGACAGAACACCAAAAGGAGAACCTACAGCCAGAAGAAAATCCCCTCTTTTATTGGAGGGTGATATATTGATGTTTGGCACATCCTACACAAAAAAAATCCACCCGTCATGTTTATATATATAACAAGGATACATAAAAGCAATACTGCTCCACTTGTTCAATATCTTTTGGATTATGAATTTGTTACCAGATAGAATGCCAATATGATAGGTACAAGCATAAAGTTTACCTTGGAAAATAAAGAGGCTCCGAGAACGGCAATTCTAGTTGTTGACTTGCTCATATGACTTAAACTGTCGGCTTCTGCCATATGCACCTGATTTTCCATATTGTCACACAATACAAAAGATTAATTAATAAACTTAAGACCTAGATAAAAATTAATTAAATTCAAAAGTATCTACAAAAAATTGATTGACACAACATTCTCAAGTAGAAATAGTAGAACAAACAAACGAATAAAATAGTGTTGGAGAATTGATTTGTGACCCAACATTAAATTTCGCTAACCTCTTTGACTTAGTTTCTAGGGAATTAATTCCTCGCTTCACATGACATACAAGTAAATCACTCCACGAGAGATCTCTCTTTGTCATTTGAATTTTGGTGTCCTTCTCCCAATAACACAAAATTGATAGTTCAAGAAGACAACTTTTACCTCATTAAGAATTTTTATTAATTCCTAGCATGGAACTGTTTCAACTGCAAGTTGAAAACAAATGGACCTCCTCTGGCCATTATATACTAAAGAGACCATTATGAACTTAATGGCTAATGCAATCTGGTACAGGCTTCCACAAACTGTGAAAAAGTCATATCCAAAGTCCATAAAAGGTGCACTGCCATCTTTGGCTAACTTTTATTATTTCTAATTAATGTGTTCTCTAATGCTTTCAAAAAATCAAAATCGCTTCCAATTCCAACCTCAACTTTAAAAAACAAAAAAAGAAAAGAGACCAATTCCAAGCATTAAACAAGAAATGAAGTACCCTCTCATAAGTTTTAACAGGCTCAACAAAATAGATATGGAATTCATCCAAATGTTACAAGTACACATCATTCAAATTTCTGAAGATTTAGATTTTAATCAATACCTCACTTTTAATTTCTCAATACAAAATAGCCTACTACAATTTTGCCTGCACAGTTTGCCTCATCTTTGTTCTTATACTTAGGCATGTACCGAACATGACAACATGCCTTCATTAATCTTATCTCAAACTAAAGTAGTGATGGTTTTCATATAATTTTCTAAACATCAAGACTAACTAGTACGAAAAGCATAATACCAAACTAACCTGTGACTGAATAACATCTACAAAAGACTGAGGAGCATTATTTTGTGAAGCCAAAGACCATCCAACCTCCCATCCATGCTCAAGGGAGCCTACAGAAGCTTCAATAAGAGATTGGAGTACAAGGGAGGATGCAGGAACATCAATCTGTATGATGCATCTTTAGAAAAATTATAAAAGTGCAATAAATCTGAGAAAATATGAGAAAGGATTCATTTATACATATCAAGTACAATATCACATCAACTATCATTGACCATACTCATTAAAAATTAATGATGGTTTTTCAATCGCATCTTTTAGGAACTTATCAAGTTATTTTACATATGCAACATTTGTTTAGCATATTGTATGGTATAACTATGACAAATGTGTGTTTCCACGAAAAGTTAATAGCCTTGTTGCATTTTACAAAGCATCTGAAGCAAGAACTCCATAACTTAGAAGAGGCCATCTGTAGGAAGTTAAAAGCATGAGAACATAAACAGTTTAGTTTACCATTTCATACCCACTACATATTTTACTATCTTAATGGCTGCCAATTTCTCGTGTCCACATAAAGAAATTAATAAAATCTTGAAATATTTCTGCACAAAATCATTTGTAAAACACATAACCAAAGTTTCTCTGAAATTAACAAAGAATCTCAAGTTACAGTTGGAAATAATTTCGCACAGGTATAGCTACATAAATTCAGCATTGAAATGGGTTGTAAAGGTTATTCATTACCTAAACAAATACAAGTAAATGAAATGTCTACCAGTTTTAGAAGTTGCATGGCATGCCAAGGAGGAGCTCCTTCATCAAAATCTTGCGAGTCCTTCTCCAACCTCATGTTATCCTGCCAATCAAACACCTTAATGAATCACATCCAACACCAGGAAAAAGAAAAAATAAAATAAATAAATAAAGAAGTAAATTAAAATATATAAATAATTAAGGTAAGAATAATACTGGGAATTGTGCTATACCTCTGACATAATATCAATTTGAACACCAGTAATCAACTCGGGCCGGCCCTGCAAAGTATCCAAAAAAAAAAAAGACCAAAGCAAATATATTGAACATCAATCTCATTTAAAATTAAGCAAATATTTGCTGCATAACATTACAACTGGACCTGGGAAATGCTCTCTTTCTGTTGCTGAGCGAGAAATGGTTCAATAATGGATGCAACAGTTACAACCAATACAGGAGATCGATCTCTTTCACCGAGAAGATGCTTAGCAATGGCAGAGTCGTAAAGGGTATCAGGCAATAACATTCCGGATGCTGATAGCGTCGTCTTCCCAGAGCTATAAACAACCACAAATAAAAATAAGCATGAACAAAAGGAACAGAACACAAATCTGTATATAGTTACTGGAAATTTGCAATGGAAATTTGACTTACTGGTATTGGTGGAAAGCGTGTTTTCGCATTTTGAGGCCCTTCGGGTCCTATACGAAAACTATAGGCAATTAGAGACCGGCTGAAAGAACAATATATTTACACGCACAGACCCGAAAAGGAGAGGACTTACAGGGCCTTGGACTCTGACCATGACTGCAAAATTCCGAGCGAAATTGACGTTTTCCGGCAACCCCATGAGGAGGAGATAGCGTTTGATTGGAGGGTTCTAATTAATTCCAAGCGAGCTTCTCAGGACCCGACTACCGAGAGATTCGTTTTCTGCAGTAGCAAAAGCTTTCCCAAAGAAGAGCAAATTCTATGGTATTTTCGGGTTTGATAATTGAAAAAGAATTACAAATGTTTGTTTTTTTGATAGAATTACAAATTAATTCATAACTTTTACAGTAAAAGAATTGAAAATAAAACGACAACTTGCACGTCAAGGGTACTATAATCTAGGCAGACAAGGCAATTTTTGTTTGGGAGGAAAAACTTCTTTTTTCCTTTTATGCCTTTCATTTTCATTTTTATCAGAGTACTTAAAAGTAAAAAAATAAAAAAATAAAAAATAAAAATAAAAAAATAAAAATCTCTAGAGTTTGTTTAAACATTTTTTGAGTTCAAGTGAAAAAAAAAAAAAATTTAAGGATTCTCTATTTTTTTGATGTTTTATCAGACAGTGCAAAATTTATTAATGTGGTGTTTGGATAATAGTAAAGTTATTAAGAATCTATAATTATTTAGAAAAGTAAAATAATTTTTTGTTTGGATAATTTTTAAAATGAAGAATTTAAGAGTTTTAGTGAAAAATAAATCTCATGATGTAAGAAACTGAATCTAAAATTCTTTGAAAAATTGATTTTAAGTATTTTTTTAAATATAATTTTACTGTTTAATTTTAATATATAAATTTATTTAACTACTTGTAAATTCTATATTTTTTTATAATTAACCAAACACTATAAAAATAATGCTAAAAAAACTGATTATTTGAAAATTAAATCTTAAAAACTGATTTTTAAAAAATCAATTTTCTTTAATATTTTTTCTTTTACCAAATACTCCATAAAAGCAATTTTTTTTTAAAATCAATATTTTAAAAAAAGTTAATAAAATATATGTAATTACTAATAGCTGTAAATAACATTCATATTAGCATTGAAAAACAATTTTAAAATAGATTGTATATTTATCCAAACTAGGTTTAAATAATATCAATTTTTATATTATATAAGTAACAATCCACATTTACTATTTAAAATACTTCTAATTATAGGTTTACACCCTTTAACAAGTATTGATAATGAGATCTTTCTCTAGGAGTAAGCATGAGAAAATACCCTAACATATCACTACAATAGCAATACTAGAAATACAAAATAGCACTTTAAATGAAAAAGAATAATTGTTTTTTAAAAATAATCATTATGCTTTTCTTAATAATTAAAGCCTATAATTGTATTTTCACACTATTATTCAATTATATAATATTAATTTTTAATTTTCTGTTGTTATCTATGGCCTTTAACAGTAAAAATTAACTTAAAAAAAGTTGATAAATGGGTTTATTACAATAAATATAAAAAACTAAAAGAAAGCTAATGATGATTTTCCAAAAATGTAACATTTAAATATAGTTATGAAAAAATTGAAGAGAGCTAAATGAAATTTGCCCTTTTTTGTTACAATTTGAGAGATGAGAGTTACATAGACGATATTTTCTTCAAAAATCGTCGTATTTTAAAGATGTTCATACGAAAAAAAATGCGAACGTTTGTACAATGGAATATATATATATATATATATATAAAGTTAGACCCACATCAGAACGACGTAATAGCTTTAATATCAAATATTTTTTATTAGCTATTGGATGGGACTAAAATTTATAATTTAGAAATTATCAAATTTGAATTTAGTGATATACTAAAATCCTATATAAGGAAAATATATCCTGTTAAGATCCAGTGATTAATAAATATAATTTTAAATTTTATATTTAATGTGATTCAAATGCTGAAAAAGAAAGTTTCAATATTGGTCATAATATTAAAGACTTATTTAAACTCGGTCTTTTATGTATATATATATATATATATATATAACTTAAGTAGGAAAAAAAAATTTCAAAAGAGAATATCACTTCAAGAACAATTAAATTTCATGATAAAAAATAATAATTAAACTCAAACCCCCAAAAAAAAAAAAAAACAGAGAATAATTAAATTCAGCAACGAGCTACAATGTTTTTTTAGTTTGTAGGAATATTTGGTTGATCCATTTAAAAAAAAAAATTTCTTACATATATTATTTAAAGACGTTGAAAATAAAGGATATATATTTATATTATTAGGAATATAATTTCTAGATAACATCTTCCTTTATTAGTTATTTTCCATTAAATTTAACTTCAAAACACATTTTCTTTTAGATTTGAAGGATAGGTTTGAATCGGACAGGATAGGTTCAAATTGGACATGATAGAATATTATAGTCTTGTGTTTGGTATAGTTCCAGACTGAATGGTAGATTAGTTGTTTCATATTTGGTGTAGGATTGGACTGGATTGGACTATTTTCTAATTTTCTAATTTTTTTAAGTGAAAAATTATAAAATTCTATTTATAATTACAATAAAAAAATATTATATTTAATTAAAGTTGTAAATTTTATACAAAATTTTAATATTTTTTTACACCCACAAATTATATTAATATATAATTTTAGAAATAAATTAAAATTAAATTATAACATAATATTTCATAAATGACAATGAACTAAAAACAAAAAAAATTTAATGGTATTTATAACTAGAATTATAACATAGGATTTTAATGAATCGTTTCTGTAAAACATCGTTCACCATAATCTCCCATCTCCCTCAACTTCATCACCTCTTTTTAGTTTCTTCGGTTTCTTCTATACCTTCTTTTTTATAACCAACTAATTCAATCATTGGCTTATACACCTCTGCTTTTGATTTTATGCATGTTTCCCACACTTCTAAACGTGTTTAAGCTTGTTTATGTGCACCTCCAAAATGACAACCTTTTCCCAGAATTACTGAGATTTTTATATTGACGGATTTCTTTCGAATTTTGAGCAATAGCTTTACAAGAGAAGTTGTATATCTCTCTCTCTCTCTAGTGTTATTTTAGTTCTACATTTACAAAACAGGATTCTTGTATGTCCATATGTTTATTCCTCTTTGGATAGCATTGTTGCGGGAATATAATATATAAGAAAACAGAAATAATGGATTTACAATTAATTAAGAGAAAGAATCCCAAAAAATATTAACAAGGATACATTGAATATTGAACCATAAAATGAAAACAAATCAGCTCCCTTTTCTGCAAGATGCCATCACCAAAACATGGAAATTTGAGGGGAAAAAAAAAAAAGAAACAGAGGACCATTTCGATATGATCATCTTGCTCAAGGGTAAAAGAGTTTGGCAAACAGAAGCTCATTCCAAGTATCTTGAAGCCCAGGTAAGCACCAATGCACACAATCTGCATAGCTTATAGGGTTGGCTAATTGCTCAGGAGTCAGTGGGCACCACTGCTTCTTGTTGATTGATGTGTGTGCATCTTTACTGTAACTTGAGAGTTGGGTGATGTTTAGAAATGTGATGGGAACAATTTTTTGCCGAACACTTCACCAATCACCTCCATTACATTTTTCCTGCAATCCGAACCCCAATATGCTGGGTCTTCAATTATGGTTGTCTCATTATAGTAGTTTCCACCTTCTACACCTCCCAATCTATGCTCCTGTGGTGAATTATAAGTTTGAACTTAGTCTCTAAATCGATGCATATTCAGAGGAGGAAGGAAGATCATGAACTATGCAAATTTGGAAAATTTTACTCACTTTCCACGTGAAGGTGACATGCTAATGAAGAAGACTCTTGTCTTCTTAGGGTCCATATTCAAGCGAACCCATCTCAAAATACTCTTCATCGCCATGCGATAAGCATCCTCAGTTGTCAGTTGGCAACCAAATTAAGACAAAACTCTGATAGCTCCTTGAATCTCCGCTGATACTTAGAAACTGTCACATTATCCTGAGTGAATGTCTCAAACTTTAGTCTCTTAGTCTTAACCAAGGCTGGAGAGCAGAACTCAGTATGAAGAACAATCTTGAACTGTGCCCAAATGTGACATTTCTTGGTCCTCTCATGCGTCCACCACTTTCTTGAACTAATCACCAAGGCTCCACCGCCTCTAATAGGAAAATCTGACTCCCCCCCCCCCCCCCCCCCCGCCCCTGCCCCGTTTGGCTTTCTTTCTCATGCTCATCAAGTAAGGGTCTTCAAATTAAGCCTCAAGAACATAATCCATAAGTATTGGTCGTAATTAGAAGCTAGCAAAAAGTGCTCCTACAATATGCATCCACAAATTAGAACCCAATTGTTAAAACTCAACCATTAAAAGAGGTTGTACTATCTGCACATAAGCTAATGAGCCTATAGACTTCCTATTTAATGCATCAGCCACCACATTTGTCTTGCTTGAATTATAATCAATAATGCAATCATAATCCTTAAGCTACTCCATCCATCTCTTTTGCCTTAAGTTCAATTCCTTCTAGGTAAACAAATACTTAAAGCTCTTATGATCGGTAAAGATCTGACAAGTAGCTCCATATAAGTAGTGCCTCCAAGTCTTCAATACAAAGATCACTGCAACAAGCTCTAAATTATGAGTCGGATAATTCAGCTCGTGCTTCTTTGACTGTCTAGAAGCATAAGTAACAACTCATTACTTTCTAAAAGAAAAATTCTTCCATCAAATCAAAAAGAAAGTTTAGAACTTAAATATAATTTTCTCAAATCAATACTAATGTCATAAAGTTAAAACTGAGATTATTCTTTTTGCCTCCAATTATACTCCTAATACATGCAATTATAAGATTCATGCTGCTCATTGATTATCTAATTTTCTTAACTTTGACAAACATCTTTCTTTTCACCAAATTCATTTAAAGTCATGAAATGAAAATTCTCATACCTATTCTAATGGAGGGCTTTAGATTGCTTATAGAGCTCAACATAATCCTCAATATTGTTTGCATCAAAGAGTAAGACTCCACAAGATCAAGTCCAAATTCTCTCAACATTACAAATATCATTCTTGAGAAACCCCAAATTCTTCAAATTTCAAATAGACTCCTCGAATTTATACCTTAAGAAATAAAGTAATTTAAATTTTAATTCTAATATCACAACCAAATACTAATAACTATTTACTAGATTCAAACCATAGGAAAACATTCATCATTTTCTTATGTTCTAGCCATGCCCCCAAAAATCATATTCCTTAGAAGGTCAAGTTATCAACAAGAATATCAACCACCTTAAATCCATAAAACATCATCGACATAAAACCCTCAATCTTCAAGAAAACACAATATCAAAACCAAGATCTAACATCATCACCCAAAAGCATATTCCATAAAACCAACTTATGAAATTTACAGCTTAGTTCTCAACAAGTTGTCCCACACAAGATCACCAAAATGCATCAACCAACTTTGTGTATACTAGACTCTAATATTAAGATCTTAATTTTCAAGAAATAAAAATAACTACCCTCGAACATTTGACTAGGTCAAGTGAACCCTCTTGTGGATGTGGAAATTTCCAAGTGACATCCGAAAGGAACTGGAGTCATCCCAACTTGTACAACATATTCATGTAAAACAAAAAAGCGGGTGGTCCTTAAACCAATAAAATATGTCCATCACTACCAAACATAGATAATGTATTATATACTTTGTACCTACAAGTCTACTGAAATTGTACACTCGATCTTAAGGCTCTAGCCTAACCATGTCCTCGATAGGGGCAATCTTTTTTTTAAAATGTTTCAACTACCTCAGCCTACGAATCTCTGGAAATGGCTACTACCATTGCTCACCGTCCACTGTCCTAAACCTTGAGTGCGTCACTTCTCTGGAATCTACTACCCCTGAGGCTATGCCTGCCTCCTCTGTATCCTCCACCATCAAATGATCTTGGGCTAAAGCTGTTCCTTTTAGAAGATCGCTAACTATGGATCTCAAAAGACATGTCATTATCTGATCAGTGCTTAGACTTGTGCATCATGGTTTGCTTGTCTACCTCCAAGATAACATCTCTCATAGATTGATACTTGAGATGAACATCACCTGATATACTCAGCATTATAGGCTTACCCAATTCATCATGAATCCCTGTTTTCTTATTAACCTCATTGACAACCAAATTAGGACAAAACTCTGATAGCTCCCTGAATCTCCGCTGGTACTTAGAAATTGTCACATTACCCTGAGTGAATGTCTTAACCTTTAGTCTCTTAGTCTTAACCAAGGCTGGAGAGCAGAACTCAGTATGAAGAATAATCTTGAACTGTGCCCAAATGTGACATATCTTGGTCCTCTCATGCGTCCACCACTTTCTTGCATTACCCTCCAACATAAAGCTAGCAATCCTGACTCTATTCTCGTCCAAACATTGCATACCCTTATTTAATATATATAAATATATATAGTTTTTTTTTTCTTCCACATCAACTAGCCAAGATAAAGCTCCAATAGGGTCCATGGAGCCATCGAAACCCACTACTTCAAGTTTTCGAGCCTGATTAATAGAATACCTAATAAACCCACTCCTTTCGAGTGATTGAGCCAAGCGCTCAACACGATGCTCTAAATAAGTAGACATATCTGCACGTTCAACTAAGCTTGCTATAAACTACGTCTACCTTCTCGCAACATTAGAAAAAATTTCTATATGAAAGAATAAGCCAAAATATAATTAACACCGAATAAAAGAGTTGGTATGGAAGGTAAAACACAGGATGTGTTATACAGCAATGCACAACCCTGAGGAATTTACAACCTAGAGCTCTGATACCAAGTGGATAAGACCGGCCCAGAAAACCCTCCCAGGATCTCCCAAGTGGTCCCACCTAGTGAAGTCCCATTAGACAATCCTTAAAGGATATCCAATAGAATCTTACTTAACATGTGGACAAACGAATACAAGCATTATCAATAATACCTCAATATATAAATATAAAACCACAACAACATAAAAGTCCACAACTATGGTGCACAACCAGCCTATTGTACTACAAGCCATAACTACACATATATATAATATGGACTTTACTATGTCGAATATTTAGATCAGAGAATTCTAAGAGTATTTCCAAAGTTTAGAAGAACAAATAAATAATAAATAAATCTAGAAAGATAAGGATGAATAAAGAAATATGGATACTGCTGCTGCTGTGGAAAGAAGGAAGTGACAAGCGATGCTTGAGGTAGACTGCCACTAACTGTCTGGACCTAGCGGAACAAATTTAAAACAAATAAAACTTGAGATAAATAAATCTCAATGAGTAGCATAGTATAAATAAGAAAGCAAAAATTTATTTCCGTAAAATTTTCTCTCAAGACTTCTTGTTCAACTCTTTTGAAAGGTTTCCCTTTTTAAAATCATTTCGCAAAACCCAAACTTATGCCCCAATTCAATATCATGAGACATATGCTCAAAAGGGTATAAAATTAATGATCATTATAATATTGTAAAATATCTTAATCAATATATAAATATTGAGTATAAAATATTACAAACACAATTTCACAAAATAATTATGAAATTGTAGTAATACCCACAATATTGGAAAACCAACAATATATTCTGAACATATACAGTGTACCATACGCTATATCAAACCGTAAAATGTAAAATACATCCACCTCACAACCCTTAATGTATGAAAGGTATCATGAAAATAATAAATCGTTAGGATATACCTAACCTCATGGTCCATGGCAATAATAAATCTATGGAATGAACCCAATCCAGCCTCACTGCACCATGGCAATAATCAACTTGTGGGATGAACCCAACTTCATGATCCGTGGCAAACCCACGCACTATACTATAATACTGATCTGAAACATTGGTACTATATGGTAAATCAATTAAAAATAAACAATACAGTATCCGTAAAACAATCTTATGAGATCGTATTTTTCCAAATGATACTGTATCATAAATCATAATTTAATATTCAAACTCAACCACTTGCTTAAATATTTCAAAATTTTCAAATCATAATTTTATGCTAAAACCAGAAATACTACAGTGAAATATATATCATCATAAACCAATAAAACACATAAAATTATAAAATATTTGAACATGCTTAAAATCATAAAATTTTCAATCTACTTTCTCAAATCAATTAATTTCTAAAATGGTTTAAAATCTCAATTCAAATACCAGAATATTTAAATAACATGATCCACAAGTTCACTATGAACTCATCAGAGTTAGAAACTATTTAAAATCTTATCAAAATCCATATAAAATAATAACACATATATATAAATGCTTATATTCATATATGCATAAAGTAATCATTTAAATCAAATGATATATACGTAAAATAACCGAACCATATATATTATACTAGCCTAAAACATTTTTAAAATATAATTACTCACAGTACTGGAGATGTTAACTCCTGCTATCCTGTAGGGCCGCCTTTAGAATCAACACGAGTGTCTGTAATATAATAAAAATATTTCTTATGCTACAACAACTAGACCAAAGATATTCATGTACACCAAATGTCTTAAAATGATTTATACAACTATATAATTACATAAATTAGACACCGACCGACCCAATTATACTGCGTATCCTTAGGATGCTGTACCCAAAATTAGGACTTTTCACCCAAAGGCTAATATTTCAAAATTGAACCTCCTAATTGGTCCTAATAATATCTAATTTCACTAATCCAACTTTAATTTTGTCCAAACACGGTCAAATTTATTCGATATTTAACTAATTGATCTAAAAATGGAAAAAAATATCAAACAACCTCCAAAATTCACAAACTGTATATTAATGGAAAGCCCAAGAGATAAGTAATGCAATGGTGTACTCACCTCGGTCCATAAGTGTCACCGGTGGCCGTAAAAGTTGTTGCAAAACTTGGCCAAATTCCACATGGATGTATCTCTTAAATGGTGAGGAATCTTGGCAAACGGAGCATGGAAATGAGTTCAAAGGGTCCAAAAATTATACAAAAGGTGTGTGGATTAGCCTGAAACGGCCAAAAAATGGCCAAACGACCGAAGAATGCAAAATCGCCGCCGTTGGCTTCAAACAGCCAATCTCGATATGTTGACCAGCAGTTTGGCGTGAAATTTTGCCAACGTAGTTGCCCGTGGGTGGGTAACAAGGGTGGCTAGCACGTGCATCTAGGTGGTGGCTGGAGTTGGGAAAAACGGTGATGACCCAGTTGAGTGTTAAATGGGTTCGTGGCGACCTGATTTGAATCCGTGGGTCTAGAGAGAAAGTTCTCAGGTTTGGGGGACAAAATAGATATTTTAGAACTTATTTCCTATTGGGCATGCTTTCTAACATTTATATATAAAGCCTTGGGTCACTAATAGATGAAAACTTGGGACTGGTTTGAACATTGATATAAAACTGATATTTGAAATTTTACAGCACCATAACTTTTTATCCGTAACTCAGAATTTGGCGTGCTGCTAGTCTACGAACTCGTATCAATGAGCTTTACTCAATGATATATTAGTTAAACCAAAACAATCTTCATCATAGAAAAAGTCAATGTTTGACCCACATACTGTCCATTTGGTCAAACATGATCAAACTCGTACAACAAGAATATTTTGGTACGGGTTGTTACAATTACTTAAAAAAAAAAAATGTCTTTTTATAGTGCCATACAAATTTAGATTAAAGGCTTTGTACTATGGGGTATATTGGTATGGCAACTTTCGAGGTAATAATAAGGATTGCTAAAATTCAAATCACAATTTTTAGATTTACATTTATGATGGTTAAGTGCTTTTATTCTATTAAACTGTCACCTTGGTTGTTTATTTTTACTTTTATAATGTGTGCCTCATTTGATTTTCATATGGCTGTAAATAAGCTAAAAGTAAGGTCCAGAATAAGATTTTTATTTTTTTATTGTTCTATTAACATAATCATTTGCTTCTTTTATTGTATTTTATGTGAATTTTCAAAAATACCCTTTTTGATTAAACATTTAGCAAACTCTAACTAAATAATGTTAAATTGTTTAGAAAACATCAACCAAACAATATTTAGTTGTTAAATACATATCAATCGAACAATATAAATATGTTCAGATAATAAGAACTAAACATGCTTTTAACCTTTAACAAAAAAAAAAAAAAAAAAACATGCTTGTAACCTTTGAATTTTTTTTTATTTTTTATAGTAGCATTATATAACTATAATTTTTCAATCATATGTAATATAATTTATACACTTAAATTATTTAATTGTTTTAAATATAATTTTATTTTATTGTAATATTTTTAATAAATGTTTTGATTATTTGAATATTTTGTGGAATAAACATCTTCATCATAAATAATTTTCTTTAAGACAATTTAATGAAATTTTGTAAAAATTAAATTATACTTGGATAAATTAAATATTTGTTTCTACTATGGAAAAGAATTCATTTTTTATATTAAAAATATGTTTAATTGTAGTTTGTTGAACAATTTATATTGTTTGGTAATATGTACCGAACAATATTAACATTGT
Organism: Ziziphus jujuba; assembly: GCF_031755915.1. Classification (NCBI taxonomy): domain Eukaryota; kingdom Viridiplantae; phylum Streptophyta; class Magnoliopsida; order Rosales; family Rhamnaceae; genus Ziziphus; species Ziziphus jujuba. Next base: position 23,642,252 of record NC_083379.1, read on the forward strand.
TTAGTTGGAGTGTACTAAATAATTTAACATCATTAATAATGCTAAAGTTATCAAAATATTTGTCAATTTAATTTATCAGATGATATAATAATGTTTAATTTGCTTATTCATTTGAATGTTTATTTTTTCATATTCAAATTAAATGTAATCTATTAAACATATGTTATTTGATAAATATTTCAATATCTATAAAATTACCATTAATATTATTCAACTGTAATCTATTAAACATCTAATAAATAATGATATTTTAAAAAATTTACATGAATATAATGGAAAAAGCTAAAGTGGTAGTATAAAAAAATAATATCCATTTTTAACTGTTATAAAGTTGTAGAAAAATAACCAAATCCAAACCCCCAATATAATTCAATTCAACTAGAAAACCAACCGAATGGAACAATTAGTTTTTCAACTTGGAAAATTAGTTTCAGTCTATTAACCGATTAACCTACCAAAATCTCTTTAGTATGAAAAGCCGACGGAATCGACTATTGCACACTCATATTTGGCAATAACTTGATGAATTGTTTAATATTGAAAAGTTATAACATTTGGGTTATTTTTGGATAATATCCATGGTAGGCCCTCTACTATTTCCATGATGAATCGAGATTACATAATCAAAACCGTGTGGAATGCCCTTTTTTTTTTTTTGAAAAAGGAAAATTTTTCAAATGGGTATTGACCCAATTATTCACAAGTCAAAAACGGATCATCTCAACATTTTCTGCAATCTTCAATGATTAATTGCTACAAGCTACCTTTGTGAATTTGATGAATAATCCATCGGATAATGCTTTGGAGCTACACTACTCATCATGGTCAGATGCCTAACAACAAATCAAAATTTGCCAAAATCCTAATATTACATAATATATCTTGCAATTGCAGGTCCTAGAAACCAATATTTTCGCAACATGTTCATCAACTGCAGGTTCGTTAAATGCTTTGGCAATGTAACAATCCCGCTGGTTTTTGATCTTGATCAGTTGGTTTCTGCTAGCTCTCCCAAAAACTGCTAATTGTGATAATCAAGAAAAGGAAAATAAATAAGATGGGGAAGAGGTTTTGTTCATTATCGTGTATCTCCATAAATTCAAGCTAGTGAATCATATGTACTGTTCTTTTAAACGCTTCCTTCAAAGTTTAGACCCAGGTAGCAAATAATTCTGTTTTTAAGATTTTAATACAAAAGGAGTAAAATAGGAAAGACAAAGCCATATAATGAGGAAGAAGTGAATCATCCCTTTTTATCCCCAAAAAAAATAAAATAAATAAAATAATGACTGTGTTTAGAAATATTGTTTTACCTTATACTATGGTGGCGATATTACCACGGGATGCTTCGCTAAATAGCACAATATTGATAATGCGATCGATCGCCTGTCAGTATTTATAACTTGTATTTTTCCAACTTTTATAGGATTGACTCGATTGAACCTATTTACCATTTGCTATGTATGTTAATGCAACTTACCTTCTAATACAACTTACCTTCTTTCTTTTTTTTTTTTTTTTTTTTTTTTTTTTTTTTTTTTCCCTTGTTTGAAGGAAGGGTTCACACTTGAAAATTAATAATGTATAAAATCGTGAGATAGAAAACACAAATTATGTGTTATTTTGCAGAACAATGATATATGGTTTTTGATTTTAATAATATTAGAATTATCAAAATATTTATCAAATTTATTTATTAAATAATATAATTGATAATATGATAATTTTTAATTTATTTAATTTTTTAGATTATTTATCTAAAAGTTTATTTTTCTGATTTAAGTTATACAAAAATATCAATAAATAATATTTTAACATATTTTATTTAATAAATATTTTAATAGCTGTGCATTATTACTGACTTGGTTTTTGATTTTTTTCTATTTAATTGTTTCTACGTTGCTTTTTTTTTTTTGTGTGATAATTTGCTTATTACAATATATAAATATGTATATTGACAAAGCTTATTGCAAATATTTGCTAGTGTTAATTTGTTAGAACTTATTAAACATTGATTCTAAATTTGAAGAAAATAAAAAAAGCACAAAGAAACACCAATACAATTTCAAATAATTTTTAATTAACCAAAAAAAAGGAATACAATTTCAAATAGTATAATTAAACAAAATGCCTGCTTTTCTTTATTTTTTAGTGATATGAGAGTGAGGATTAAATTCAAAATGGATCAAATAGGATGAAAAAAAAATTATACAATCCATATATATTTTTTTTTCTGAATATACGAACAAGAAATTATTTTTTATTAATTTTTTTTGTTGGTACAGTAAATTGTTGGGTTTTATTCCTTTCCCTTCAAAATATGAAAAAGAAACAAAATTGTAAACATATAATGACATAAAGGCCCCCGTAAACCACATAAAGGAGCGTGTTCTTATTTTTACATGTTGGTCGAGAAACCGAGGCTTCCCTGCGAGTCAATAGACTCAATACGGCAGCTGAGGAAATTAAGAGTAGTCGGGTGCATGTAAATATACCTGTACGCCACAGGCTCTTACCAATAGAAATTAAACATTAGGGAAAATAAAGGCAAAAGTGTAAACAAAAATATCGAAAGTACGATAATACCCCCATATTATTACGTGTCAGTCAATGATTTGTTATTAATTTTGTCTTATACAAATGTATGAGCTATATTTCGCGGACATTTCCTTCTTTATAAATATTATTGTAAGATAAAAAAGAAAAAGAAAAAGAAAAAAGAAATAGAAACTCGGTGAGACCACGAGCCTCAGCCTCTACCCCTCCGCCTCTCTCTCTCTTTCTCGCTGGTCAGCCACACTTGGCCACCACCTTCCTTTCTCTCTATTTTTCTTTTTCTCTCTCTTTGTTTCTCTCCCTAAAATTGCAGAACACCACCATAACCGCAACACCACCTCCACCACAACCAATTAGCTATTACATAGCTACATAAGCGTTCCATTTTTCAATAGAATTTGCTTGAAAGAGAAGCAATGCCGGCACAGAAGCGGTCGCACGATGCTTTGGAAGATGATCCTATACAAAACAACCACGAAAACGGCCATGAACAGCCGGAAGACGACGAGGGTACGTGTTATTTTGCTCAAATACCCACAAACCAACACCAAATTTTTCCATGACGCAAAGAGACTTTTGTTTTTGCGTGCGTATGGTTCTGGATTTATTGTTTCTGATTATTGTTTGTTGTTCATGGCGTTCTGGGTTCCTGTTCTTTCTCAGAATCCGATCGAAGCCCTTCGTCGAGCAATGGAGACAGAGACGAGTAAGCTTGCTTTACCAGTTTTTTTTTTCTTTTTATGTGTTTAAATTTTTTTTTTTTTCCCTTCTTCTTCTTCTTCCCCTTCTACTTCTTTTTTCTCCTCTTAAATCATACACGTTTTCATGTTTTTGAAAGTGTTTGATGCTTGAATGCTGGGTCTGATTTGGGATCCGCATGGTTTTCTTCGTGCAACTGCTTGTTTATTGTATTGTACGAGCGGTTAAGGGGACGAGCTATGTGGATTTAAGGTGTATTCTAGTATATGTTGAAATGGCTCTTTGTTGATTGGTTTTATCTGCCTCTTCCTCTGGTGGATTAGTAAGTTCTTCTTTAGCACCAAGGTTGGTGGAGTTGGGTTTTGGATCTTTCTAGTTATAATCATTGCTTTGGTGATTTCGGGCCTCAATTTATCGGTATGAACACATTTGAAGCATGCTTCTCTTTTGTAGTTGATTTCTGGTTGCAGTATCGCAAACCAGTTGTTCTTTTATTGGCTGTAACTTGCATGGAGCTGCTTAACAGAGATGGTTTGGTTCGTGGTGATTGCTCTGGCTGTGGTTGGGTCATTTTTTAGAGAAATTATTCAAGTGGAAGTTGGTAAAAGTTTGCCCTCTTAACATCCATCTGAGGATACGGAAATATGTGAATGATAAACGGCGCCTATTGGGTATTCTAATTCCTTGCATGCTCAATAGCTCTTCTGTTTTTGTTTGCTCAAGATCCGGCAATTCTGCTATGGATTTGGAGAAAGGCTTACAATCTGAGGGAAGGGGAAACTTTTAAGTGCACTGAATTATCTGCTTCATGCCCAATATGGTGAATGCTTTCTGTGGATATGTGTTTAATGTTGAAGATTTTTCGAGAGAAGGAAGCAGTATCGACTGTAGCAATAACGTTCTCCAGTTGAACATTTGTTTTGTTCGATGTTATATTTATGCTATTTCTCCTGTTTTGATCTGATTTAATAATAATAAAATAAATACCTTTGGTTTTCCTTTGTTTAATGTGATTAAAATAAAGACAAGGACGCCAATGTGCTTTTTGAATTGGCCAATCCTGCATTCTCACAAAATTTTTTAATCTAGTCTCTGCATGGATAAAAAAGCTGGTAAATTGTTATGAGAAATACAATATAACCAGGTTTGTGAATAAATCAGTAGCTTTAAAAGGTCGGTATTTTTTTTTCTTTTTTGGCCCCATTCTGTGCATCTTTATTTGGGTTTGGGTTCGGATTTGAGGGAAGGGATTTCTGCAGAATATTAATTGTCTCTTTTCTTCTTATTATTATTATTGTTATTTTCTTTTCTTTTTCCATTATGGGGGGTGTTAATTGTGCATTTTTCATATAATCAACCGCCCTTTTTGCTCATGTACCTGCAGAAAAGGTTTTAAATAAGTGTGTATAAAAGAATAACAGAAACTGCACAGTATCAATCTATCTATCCAATGGAGATCTTGATACATACTGATGCGTATATTGGTGTTTATATGTAGATATATCATGGTGAAGTTGGCAGAGATACGCAAGGAAGTTCAGTGTCCTATCTGCTTAGGTATGGTTGGATAAATTAAAACAGATTCAAGATTTCAAGCGAGCAATATAATTTGTTCTTTGTGTCTTGCCACATCATGATGACTACAATATCTGAAATTCACTACTTAGGTTTTGACGAGTAAGCATTATTGTGTAAGACACCATGTATGAAATGTCATGTGTCAACTTCTAAAAATCTTCTGCCAGGTATATGATGGAAACCCTAGTGGCCTCATTATTTTATATAGAAACTTCATTGCAGTCATCATCTTCAGGTTTAATTTGCATTTGAAATGAATGCTAGAGGCTCAAAAATATCAAAACTGCTCTTATTGTTAATATGATTTCCACACAGGAACCTTGTACCATTTTTTATCTTCCAGTTTTAACTGCTTGTTGTCTATTATATTTTGATATGGACTGTGCAACGCCACTGAACCCTTGATTATAAAAATAAAGAATGAAATTTTCTGTGTACTTCTACCAAGTTTCTGTTACTTTTGATACACTATCCATGAATTAAGAGGGGACACTCTTTTGGATTATGTTCTCTTTAATTTGTTACTGAATTCCATAACCGACTAGCCATCAAGTTATTGCAAGAGGTTATGATCTTTAAGTACATCTGATTATTGATCTATACTGCTTGTTTTATATCCAAAGAACATCATTTTCATGCTGAAGTGGTGCATGCCCAGTATGCATCTTTGCATGCTTGCCTCCTATGTATGGCATGTACTTGATTGACCTATGGATCAAGATACACCAGTACAATCTTGATTCTTAATCCTGCACTTGGTTAGCTTCATAACTTTAATTTGTCAGCCAATTTTGAGCTGAAATATATTTCTGAAGTAAATTTACAGTTATCATGAATCATTTTCTTAGTTCTTCGTTAGGCATCTCTTATAAAATAATTTTTTTTTGGCATTATATTGCATTTTTTTTTGTATCCTTCTGTTCAGCATGAAAAATTGATTGAAATCTCTGGTGGAAGTGAAGGACTGAATAAAATATCTTTCAGTCTTTAATTATTTACAATCTTGAAACACATTTTCTTTGCTTCTATGGAAAAAATGCAGAAACAAATGGTTAGAATTCTTGATAAAGGAAGCCAGTGTAGATTGTTTCCCCTTTACTAAAAATATTATTTCTTTATATATTGTTCTCTGTTTTTATGAATATATGAAGAAATGGAAGTACGTTTTACAGGTTGTACAGGTTGTACACTTCATGATAAGTGTTAGAAATTCTAAATTGTTTTTTCTTGAATTTGTATTCCAACACATTTTACTGGGTTTCTAATGGGTCAGCATGGTGCTATTTTGTTGCTTTGGCTTATCTGTGGGTAACTTGAACCTTTTCTTGGGACCCATTTTCAAGTGGCCCATTTTCATGCATGCTTGAGATTAAGGGCTTTCTGATCCATGAAAACATGGCAGATCAGAACTAGATTTAGTTTTATTTTTCTAATATATGAAGGCTTATATCAGAGAACAACGTACTAGAACATTTTGCATGGGAATTCTTAATTCAAATATTTCAGTTTTGAAAATAGCATTCCCCAATATAAATAAATAGTAGGGATGATCACATAAGTCACCCCTGTATTTTCCTTGAAAAAAGGGGAAAAAGAAAATCACTGCTGTATTTGGGCCATGTCTAAATTGGATAATTATAAAAACTCCTAACATCTGGAGTAGCAGGGATAATATTATCAACCTGTGAAAATAGCATGCTTATTAGCCATTATTTTTTGGTCAAGGCCAAATCCTTTTATTCTGTAGTTCATTTAGTTAGTCCTGTAGCAACTTTTCTTTTTGTTCTGTGTTAATTGCTAGGTTTATGTCCAAAAGCAAAGAAAATATTTGTGTAATTTTGCATGTGTAGGGATCATTCGAAAAACAAGAACAGTGATGGAATGCCTTCACCGCTTCTGTAGGGAATGCATAGACAAATCTATGCGCCTGGGGTATGTAGTCAATTTATTATCCTATTATTATTATTATTATTATTATTATTTTAAGTATTATTATTATTATCATTATTATTATTATTATTATTTATTCTGCATTAGCCTTAAATTTCCTTGTTCAGGTTTCATTTTGGGTGAATTAAATTTGTTGGCTGATGTCTCTACCATGGATATAAACTGGTTACTGACTTGGCCTACAGGAATAATGAGTGCCCTGCTTGCCGCACACACTGTGCTAGTCGTCGCTCTTTGAGAGATGATCCAAACTATGATTCCTTAATTGCAGCTTTGTATCCAGATATTGACAAGTATGAGGAAGAGGTATAATGAGGTGGTCTATTGATTTTTAATTGGAAATTCATTTACTGTATGATTTTGTGATGTCAAGCTCTCAGCTCTGAATATCTCTTCCAGGAATTAGCTTTCCATGAAGAGGAGAAGGCTCGCAATAAGCAGGTCCATTATTTCTAGTTTACTTCCTAGTCTTTGGTGCCGATCACTGTGTATGCATTCATTGTAGGGTAGCTATGAAATTTTTCTTAATCTAAAAGGTACGGAACAAAGAAATAGATTGGTAATAGATCTAATAAAAGAATTTCTATTTTCAACATAAACAATCTTTAATTAGAATTGAAAGCAAACGATAAGAGAAAATGTCATGTGGTTGCAATTTTCTCTTGTGAAATTGAGAGCTTGAAGAACAGTAAAATTTAAGGAATGCAATTGTTTTTTGTCATCTCATCTCTGGTCTGTCTATAATTGGAAAATTTACATTACCTTCATATCTTGAAATGTGGATTTTGAGAAGGTGACAAACTAAATTGTTTGTTTTGACCATTCAAGCATTAAGGCTCCATTGTGACTTGTTAATTGCAGTAGCTGGCTGGTTTTCCTTAAGTTTCAATTTTATTGCTTCAGGGCATCAACTTTTTCGATTTTTACAGATCCAAGCTTCCATTGCCCAGACTTTACGGCGACAATCGGAAGCCCTTGGCAGGAAAAAAACAACTGCCAAAGCCACAGCAGCTGCATTTATGAGGAGATCGCAGGGTAACTATCGTAATTCTCATTTGAGGGGAAGAAGAAACTACCGAAATGCTGCTGACAATCAAGGGTCTGATGACAATGAGGATGAAAATGGTAATGATGGAGGCAAAGATTCATCTTCTGCGGATGAGCGCACGGAAACTAGATCAAAAAGATGCAAGAGATGGGGAGGAGCTCGATATTCTCAACCTTCAGCAACTGTTGGTTCAGATGGCGGAGGTGATGAAAATGATTCTGAAGCTAACAAGGAAAGCCTGGGCATGACTATGGGGCTTGTTGGCAGCTCGGAGAGGCTTGCCTGGGGCAAAGGTGGTATGCGGAGTCACACACGGTATGGCGGTTCCAGTGGTGGCAATGGTAAGAATGCCAGGAACAGCCGCCTCTCAAAGTTAATGGATTATCTTCGAAACTCTGAAGAAAATGAGGTAAAGAGATCTTTTGGCTTTAATCTGGTGGTCTCTTCAGGGCGATGAGACACAAAATAATGATCCCTTTGGTGGCTTTAAATTGTCGCAGTGGGTGACTGTCAGAAATCTATGTAGCTAATCTGCAGAATCCCATTTCACAGTGTTCTTCAGATCACTCACTTTTCATGGATGCAGCACATGCTTATATATTTATTTGGGTGTATATAGAGTTTAATATTGCTTTTGGACCGAGATGATTGCTTTAATTATATTTTATTTTCATTTCAGTTGGATGTACACCTCATGCTTGTTTCTATCGATGAACAAAGAATTCCAAGTTTGCAGCGGCCATATCTTTGCTGCAGGCCTACTTTGTCAGTTAGGCATCTCTGTCAGGTGTTTATCTGCGAACCTAGATGGTGTTTATCTATTTAGTAGGATTTGCACTATATTTCTAAAGCTACAATCATGGTGAAATTTGTCTTGATTTCTTCACAGTATGTTGCTCACCAAACCAAATTGCAAGACAATGAAGTTGAGATATACTTGTTAAAAGAGCTCCATGCCAAATTCAGTCCTTCAACCTCCATGAGTGTTCCAATTCCTAAGCCTAGTGTATTAGAGTGTAAAGAAAAGTTGCGAGCTTTAAATGAGCAAGAAACTTTGGCAGAACTTAAAGCATACAGTTCTACTCGTGGACATCTAGTAAGTGTTTTGTCTAAAGTTCACACACCCCTACACCAGATAAAATGCTTGCATGTGTGTGGATGCACACACGAGCACTCATACTGCAAATACTCTAGTCTTCTTTTATTATTATTTATTATTATTCTTTTATTTTTTAAATTTCTTATCTACCATGTGCATTTGTACAGCTTCTGGCCTATGAGAAGAAGTGGAGCTCAAACTGGTACTGTTGACATTTTCTTCCGGCTTTGTCATGACAAACAAGTTATCACCACATTCTTCTGCAATGGTACATAATATCCACACTCAGAAAGGAGGATGTCATGTAGGTTCAATACTGATAGCAACAAATTGAGTTTTAGGATCCATGCAAAGTAAACGTCTAGAGAGTTCAGAAGTAGAAAATTGGGTTTTTCTTGCTGTAAGTTTGTTACAACTTTTACCAGTATCTATAGATTGTGACTTGCTTTGAATGTTGTGATAATAATCCTTCAAATAGGCAAGTGCTTGGTAAGTGTTTTCTTCCCAGGTTCACGAGTTCAAGTCAGCGAATTCTCATTCTATTCCATAGTCGCAGTGTCCCCCCAAATCCAGAGTAACGAGAGAGAGAGAGAGAACATTTTATTTTATTTTTTGAAGAAAATAAGTAACTTAATTGTTAAATAAAGAAAAGCATTGCAATACTTTGCAGCCCTTAAATTAGGACAACCATTGCAATACTTTGCATAGATACCTGGTTATATATTGTTCGAAGATTTTTATGTCACGCTATCTATTTATATAAACCGTCTTTTTAAAAGTATCGGAATTTCCCTTTTTGTTTTTATTTTCCAAATAATAGACGGCCGTCAATATTGAATTATACTGACAAAGGTGAGATTTCAACGTAGCTTGGACGCATTTGCAGCTGAGTCAACAGATTTTATATGGAGTATTTCCTAAACATTCACAGCATCCAATCAGCTCATTGTAGACAAAACACCAGAACCATCTCAAAACAAACGATGACTGGACTGCCACTAGGAGGCGAAAATTTCTTTCTTCTTTTAATTAACTAAGGTTTAATAATAATATAAAAAACACAAAATAAATTATAAAACATAAAAAAGAAGAAAAGTAGTGGGTAGAATTCCATATTATTATCTATATCACTTTATGGTCTCTATTTATATGTCTATACACAACATAAATTATAAGAAATGACACAAATTAATGGTCATATGGTAGTTATACGAGTGATATATGTTACACCATCAATACATATAATTGTGTAAGTTACAAAAAAATGATGCAATGGTCGCATCCACCTAATATTCATAATACTTCCCTTTGGATGTTCACCATACATTAAATATGCCTTATTAAAATCTTGCTAGGAAAATCCAGTATGACAAAACAATAGCAAAGGAAAAAAAAATACAATATTGATATGTATGATAATCTGTATACTAATTTCCCACATTAAAAGCTTGCAAGGAAAATTCTATGGGACAAAAACTTTCGCAAAGAAAAAAGAGTACAATCACTATATTTCTCCACTTGATTATGACAATTCAAGTGTGTGTGAATATTAAAATGTTTCATTAAAACCTTGTCAAGAAAACCAGAATACTAAAATATCTCATTAAAACCTTGTCAAGAAAATCCAACGGGACATAAGCTTGACTAGGAAAAATGGTAAAATTAATGCATTCATTTTACATCACACTTCTAGTATGTTTGGGTACTAAATTACCTCCTTAAAATCTTGTAAAAAAAAAAATAGTTGGAAAAACCTTGTCGAAAGAAAAAAAGTGCAATTTACGTGTATAATAAATTGATTTAACATTGATGATTCTTATTGATGATAATCTGCTAACCGTACTATCTCGTTAAAATATTATTAGGAAAACCCAATAAAATATAACATTGGTGAAGGAAAAAGAGAACAGTTTACATATTGTTGATGTGCATATTCCCCTCATGTCGACATAAATACAAATATAATATACAATTTTTAAATCGATACATTTCAAATAAATATTTAATATTCTTTTGATATAAACAAGGTAATTATCATTATGTATTCATACAGTATTGTCAAAAAATTTATATATTAAAAATATCAGACATGCAAGTTTTTCTTTTAGAAAAGTGTCTTTTATACCAAAAATTTTAATACACTTCAAGTATGCTTTATAATTTTATTTATAGTTGTACGACCAAATTACCCTTCAAAGATTTCTATCCATGTTGAAATATTTAAAACTAATAATATTTCTTACTAGCAAATGAAATAATATAATATATTTTAAAAATTTCAGCTTTCTCCTCCTAATGACCGGAAAACTATCTCATTAAACTCTTCCAAGAGTTCCAATATGTATACTAAAGCAAACTGAGTTGTTGACATGTCATATCACATTATTCTTAAAATACTCATTAAGATAATTATAATTCATTTATCTGATTATATAGCACTCTATTTGAATGAGTATATGCCTCGAAGTTTCGCTTCAAGTGATATCATGTCCTTCAGGGATTGTCAAATCTTAAAATTAAATATTCCATGTAAAATATCATATGCCAATAAATGCAGTTCAATTATTTTGGAAACTATCGAGTTCATAAAATATTGAATTATAATTGCATTTAGAATATGTTAGTTATATTTTTTTTCATTGCGAATCTCTTCGGTAGATACTGTTCCATAAACTAGGCTTTATATATAAGCATATTTAAACATCAAAGTTCACCTTTTGGTGTATTATTTAAGATTTTTAACAAATTAATACAATTCACCTTAAAATGTTAATTTCTCAATTTTTCAATTTGCTAACAGTATGTGGATAAAATTTACAATATCACATAGTTTTAAGATTAAATCACTTTTATAATTTTATATAACTACTTTTAAAAGACTAACAACAATTTTTTATTATTTTTTTAATTTATGATCCCACAATATCTAACCAGTCTCTTTAGGTGAATTCATTTCAAAATATTTCTCTGCATATGCCACTTTTTGAGCCTTTTAAAATAATATATGGATTATTAGGTGTACATCTCGCTTTGTGTTTGCAAACTCAACTTTCTCTTCAAGGAATTTAAACTTAAAATTTGTTGACTATTAACTTTATATCACGCTCCAAGCGAATTGTATAAATATAAACTATTTTCCTTAACAAATTATCAAATTGTCAATTATTATATATATAGAATAATTTTGATATAAGCAGTGTATTTAAATACATGTTTTTGACATGAATGATCATATATTGATCAATTCCCATTTGTAATATATGCATTGTGATACATATGGATCTTTTAAATCCAATAATAATTCTACAACATATATTTGCTCTTTTAGTGATTTTAAAATAATAAAAACAAAAAATTAACTCATAAAGACTTTTCTACTATCTCTTTTTTATCTTCAATATCAATTTTAGATATTTCCATTTGCTTAATATTTGATCTTCAAGATCAATCGTTTGCATTTAAAATGCATCATATGTTCATTTACTCAATTTTATTCATTTTCCTCTTTCCTTTAAAACTTGACTTATGGAAATAAAATATTTTGGTATAAAAAAAACCAATAACTTTCCATTTTAATTTCAATCATATATATATTCAATGGAATGCGTATAAACTTCATATAATTATTTTATCCCCACTTCTAGTAGAAAAATTATACTTTTTTAGTGATAATTGGAATAAATATATGACTTTATATGGTTCTCATATCAAACGACCATACTTTAACATTTACTTTAGAGGATGATAATAATATAGCATTCACTTTAAGGAATGATAAGAATTTTTCTTTGAATGATCCTCAAAGGATGCTTCATTTCACTATAATTGGATAACCATGTTTCATAACTTATACCAATAGCCCCCAAGCAATTTACTAAATTGTCCATATTGACAATGAACTTAAGGTTAAAAAAACTTTAATTTCAAAATACATTACCAAAACTCATAAGTCAAAAATTTAATTCTTTCAAGTAAATTTGTCCAACCCTTCATGGGTGACAATACTATAATCAATTAAGTTTGGTAAATTCCAACATAATAATATTTCATTATTGCCCATATTGAATTTAAGGAATACATTTAGCTATCTCTATAAGAACTCCAAGACTATTTTTGGACATTTCCATTTTCAATATTTTGATCTTTAGGATTAAATATATGTATTCAAACTGCATCATATTATAACCTCCAATTGTAAATTCTCAAATGAAATTAATATATCAATTACAAATGAAAGTAAAAATTTGATTAGCTAAATAATGGAGTTTTACTTTCTCCTAACCTTGATATATTAAACTCATGAATTGAGAAATGCTTTAGAAACTAATAACTTTTGGATATGTCACAACTACAAAATCAAAATTAATTTATTATATAAAAGAAAACCATAAATAGAATAAAACTATTTAATTAAAACTTAATTATGAGTTAAAGCTCATTAAAGTAATAATAAATTCAAAAATCAAGCTTTGAAAACACGTCTATCTTTTTTTTCACGATCTATTCCTTGGTAGAGCAAATTTACTACACCATATATGTGAAATCTCACATCAGTTGGAAAGGGGAATGAAATACTCCATATAAGTGGGTGTGGATACCTTTTCTTTGAAAGACCTTTTTAAAACCTTGAGGACTGGGTTGTAAGAGGATTCCCCAGGTTCAAAGAAGGCAATATCTTATGCGGGTGATCTGGGCTGTTACAGTTGGTATCAGAGCCAGTATCCGGATCGGTGTGCCAGTGAGGAAGTTAGGCCCCTAAGGGGAAGGATTGTGAAGTCCCACATCAGTTGGAAAGGAAAACGAAACACTCCGTATAAATAGGTGTGGATACCTTTCCCTTAAGAGGCCTTTTAAAACCTTAAAAGCTGGGTTTAAGAGGATTCTCCAGGTCCAAAAAAGATAATATCTAATGCGGGTGGTCTGGGCTGTCACAATATATATACTAAATATTTTAATTATTAGTCAATACAAAAATTAATTAAACAACAAGGCAATTAATTTACATATATATATATATATATATATGTATATATACATACACGTATAAAAATATGCTTATGGAAATGTACAGGTTACTTACCTTGATCTTTAAATCTTTTATGAAAGGCTAAAAGATCACAAAAGAATTAAATACAAAGGCCAGACCATTACACACTATTTCTGTTCTTTTACCAAAATTTATTCATATTTTAACCTATAGCATAAAAACTCAAAAAGAGAAATTGTTAGAGACTTTTATTAGCAATAACGATTCGAAAAGATTTTACCCATTATAAAATGTATGTAATAATGTAATTGCTAATATAGATGACTTGAAGAGATTTTGATTGTTGGGTTCATATCTCCATGTTACCATCCAAGCAAATCTACCAAACTTTTGATCACTCTTATAGCACATATCACACTTCTAGATATATTTGACCAAGAAGAACAAAATGGTTATAAACTCGTACTGATAACGTGTTATAAACTAATTAAAGTTTCATAATAATATAAAGAACACAAAATAAAATATTGAACACAAAAGAAAAGATAAATGGCGGGGAGAATTCCATCTTATTGTTATCTATCACTTCATGGCCTCTATTTATAGGCACGTACATAATATAAATTACAAAAAATAATGATCCAAAGTGGTCGTATAGTGGTTACATGAGTTACATATATTACACAATAAACACATATAATTGTGTAAGTGAAAATGAGATGATGGAATGGTGACATCCACATCATATTTATAACATTTCCTTTTTTATTTATTCATTGTTGGTCTTGAATTGTTTACATGGTAGTGTTACCCTTTCCAAAATGGCCCCTTTACCATTTTACTATTCTTCGAAATTAGTTTCATATCTAATTTTTCTTAGAAAAATAATACAAAATATGAAAAGATTTGGACTTGGAATTTCTATTTATCATAAAAACCAACACTCGGGCTTGCTGGACGACGAAGGGCTTGCTTATCACCTTTAAAGAAGAAAGAAATAAGAAATTAGTTTTGCAATTCCAAAAACATCTCTGCACACTTTCGTGCTTTGCATGCCACCATTTAATTAAAGGAAAATATAAAATTACTTTATAATATTTTTAATATTCAAAATATCCTAGATTTATACACTAAACAAGCCAAAACATGCTTTTTACAAATCTTTCACAAATTAAACGTCATTCTATAAACTTGATTGTTGTGTTTGGACAATGAATCAAAACAATTTTGGGCGAAATTGAAAGTGAGAAAACTCTATGAAATTTTCTTTTCAATTATAATATTTTTAGACGAAATTAAAAGTCATGAAAACTCTACTAAATTGTTGGATTGTGAAATTATGAACATCTTAGAATTTTGTAGTTGTATACTTTTGAATATATTCAAATTTACTTAGTTTTTTACTTCCAATTTTTTTAAGAATTTATTTTTAGTCTCTTTAGTTGTAAGCTTTTAAATAATATTAAAAA
Source organism: Ziziphus jujuba (assembly GCF_031755915.1). Taxonomy (NCBI): domain Eukaryota; kingdom Viridiplantae; phylum Streptophyta; class Magnoliopsida; order Rosales; family Rhamnaceae; genus Ziziphus; species Ziziphus jujuba. The sequence goes on from NC_083379.1 coordinate 23,657,638, forward strand.
TGTTCTAAACTAAGAAAACGAATAATTGCAAAGTTTTTTGTTCTAAAATAAGAAATAAATGAAAAAGTTTAGCATATTGTGACTAAAAAAAAAAAAAAAGAGGGCATATCACTAGCATGTTTTTCTAGGTGTACATCATTGGTATTACCAATAACAAAAAAGATAAAAATTATAAAAGAAAATGAATAATTGCAAACTGAAAAGGGTAAAATCGATAAATCTACTCTTTCATGTTTTTGAGCTCCATGATTTGTATAACTATTTTCTATATAGCCCTTATTTATGGTAAAATATGAGTTAGATGGAGATATTTGAAAGGAAGAATGAGAGTATATAAAAAGTTATTAAAAAATATTCAATTATTAAATACTTTTAGTAATAATTTTAAATAGAGATAAAAATAGGAATTTATTGAAGAATCTATTTAGTAGTGCAACAAGAAACTTTCAAAGGAAATTTTGTCATATTGCGTTGAGAGGTTAACAAATCTAGTATAAAAGCACTAGTTATTTTTCTAATAATAATTATTATTGTAAGTGAAATAAGAGCACCATTTATTTTTTGTTTCATTTTTTTTTTTATATAATTTGTCTTAGAAAAGAGATTAGTTTTATTAATGATGCTTGTAACATTGGATACATTGTGTTCATATTACAGTAACGGATTAAATAACCTTCAACACATTAGTGGTGTAAATGAGCCAAGTAGAGGTGAGCAATAACATTTTCAAACTCGGTACGCATGATTTTAAGAGTGCTCAAACTCGGTTTAAGCTCATAAAATGTTAAAAGTGCTTGCTCAACTTCAGCTCAATTCATTTATAAAACACTTAAATTTAGCTCGACTCGGCTCGTTACATTATAGAAATTTCAAAATTTGAATATTTATTTTTTTAAAATAAAAATTTTAACATTAATAATTAATAAATTTCTTCTGTTATATTAATTCTATTATAAAACTAATTTAATTCTAAAAATTTTATACATTTAAAATATAAAAAATATTGTTTATGTATTATAAATATTCGGTTTGGTTTAATTTATAATATAATTTTATAATAAATACATATAAATGATAAATTCAAATTATTCATAAGCTTAATTTATTGTTCAAAATCTGCTTATGAGATTTATTTTTTGTTTAAATTCAACTTGTTTTCTTTACGAATCAAGTTTGAATCTAACTTAGAATCAATGATGAGCTGTTTGAACTTATTTATGGCAAGGTTTAAAAAATAAGAAATATCCTAGAAATTTCACTGATATCCATTTTTCCGTGAGATGGAAATGAAACTTAAGTTTCAATGGAAATAAGTACAATTTTCATAATATCTATCGAAATTTTCAATATTTCTTTATGATTTCCATGAAAATTTCTGTCAAAATATTTACATCAAATCTTTAACAATTTAGTTAAAAAAAATCTATAATTTCCATGGAAATTTCTAAAATTTTCATAAAATTTCCACTAAATTTTTAAAGTATCAATGAAAATTTCTAAATATTTTTTGAATTTGTTTTTAAAAAAATTCATAAATATTATTGATATTTAGTAAAAAATTTTATCAAATTAACTTCATTGATATTTTTTTTGCACCATTTAATTATCTTTTAAACATTTAGTGATATAAGCAAAATATAATGAATTGAATTTAATAATATTAATAAGTTCTATTTATTGAATATTGATAAAGCAAATTTACAAAGATTATGAATTATATTTTTTAACATGGCCAATATTGAATTAAGCCTATTTACTGGTGAACAATATTACACACATGTAATATAAGATGAAAATCATGGAAGTAAAGATGTAGGTCAATGAATTTGTGTTGTTTGAAAAGACTATATACTTAAAAAAAAAAAAAAAAAAAAAATCCATAATAGATATGTCACAAAAAAAAGAAAATTCGATTTTTATGAAATTTGGATCAATGAGGGTTGGAAGTGTTTTTTATAATCCTTATTTAATAGATATTTATGGAATGCCATCAAGTAACAACTTATGAGTATCATCTCAAACTCAACCATCAGAGACTAGTAGTTATATACATAATCAACCAATGATGCAATATCTATATGGATGACGTATTAACAATTATATACAAAATTATAAAGGAAATATATTTTTTCATAACTATTTCTCCTATTTTACATCTCAAAATTAAAATAAGAAAAAAACAGATGATTTTTAACCATCTAAAAGTTCAATATGATATTAAGATGATATTTATGAACTACAATGTAATTGTAATAATTATTTTATATATTTTAGTTAATAAATAATTTTATCAAATATGTATTTTTTAGCATAATTTTGATAATAATAATTTACCTATAGTTATTAATGTTTATTATAGATTAATTGATTAAAAAAATATAATATCCATCCACTATTTTTGGTAAATTTTATAATTAATTTGATAATTGATTGGTTAAATAAATTAATTATAAAATTTCAATAAAAATTTATTTTTTAAAATAAATTTTTATAATTTTTATCGATTTTAGATACTTTTCGATATTTTTATTAAAATTTTTATATTTTAAATTCTTAATACTTTCAGTAATACTAAAATTTTGAATATTGACAAAAGATCCTATATACAATAGCTTTTACATTTGAGGAAAACACCTGAGATATATGCAAACGAAGGCCAAGCCAGGAGCTACAGTTGATTCCAATTTGTCCAAAGCATTTTGGAATTTAAAACATAATAATGAAACAAAATGGCGCATCTAGGAATCTTTCGTACATAAAACAAAAAAATAATTGTGAGAGACGCTGTGCTTTTTAAAGCGATTGAATTTTATTTGATTAAAAGGGGCTCCAATGGTGCTATCCACGATCAAGACATGTAGAATCAAAGATACGTGGCTCCTTAAAATGGTTTTTTATTTTTCATGCTCTACAATTTTCTTCGACAAGAAGTTGATGCCCACCTCCCTCATTCACTCAATCACTCAGGTCCACTATGTCTGTCCCTTATGACACAATGGTTTTCTTTTTTATTTTTTTTATTTTTGTGAAATTCCCTTATGGCCCTTTTGATTATGATTGTGGATAATGCATTGTCCCCGTTCAAGAGAATAGTCAGCCCACTGACTCCTTGCAACGTGTCCCTACAATCGCTTCCCCTTCTTATCCATTTCATATGTGGGACCCTTTTTTATGTCACCTTCTTTGTATTTATTTTATTATTATATAGTTGTTTTTGAACCTTCTTGATATTTTGATTTTTATAATACAGTGCGCTGTATTGCACCATGGTAACTGGTTGAATAATGTTTAAATATTAAAGTGACAATAATTACTCCATCGGATATTCTCTCCGCAAAACTACTTTGTTCTTAACAAAAAATAAAAACTTTAATATGCCGGTGTACATACATCCTCATTCTCACTCACATTGGATATGATTTTTTTTACTGGGTCTCGAATTCGAATCCAAATACTCTTAAGGATATAAAAAAAAAAAAAGGGGGAAAAAGTTGCAATAATTAGATAAACACACAGTCGGTGTTTGCCAGCAAATTAAAAAGCCATACAATAAACAATTATTTATATTATATATCATCAAGCAGGCCATCACAACCGTCCACGGCAGATCTGATTGCTTACAGACTCATCGACCGTGTCACTGTTCAACACTAGAAAATATTTAATTAATAATTTAATATAATATGAAAACGAGCTCACAGAGCAAAAGCTAAGTGAATACTCAATAGCACGTAATCATAATACCATTGAACCACTGGAACACGTGGCGTACATTGAAACAAAAAAAACGCTATTTACATGCAATCACTGGTAAGTTATCACCTCACTGATGCTTGCTCCTGGTCTCGCCACTGTAGAGCCTGCAATCACATCCGTAGAGTACCATTATTAGCACGATCTTGAAAATACTATTCCGCTAACTAAACCGACAGATCTAAACCCTTAGCCGTCCGTTGAACGGCTAGCATCTGTTGTAGAGTGTAGATCTAGACGTAAGGTGTGGATCTAGCTTTCAGATTATCAAATACTGACTACTTGGTGTAAAAAATGTAGCCCAGCTCATCTTTTTTTTTTTTTTTTTTTTGGGGCAGAAAGTTGTTATATTATCGGATTTGTAATTGATATTTTTAAACATTTAGGAAAAATATTACAGAGGAAATTTTTCTACTTTCCACTGGGAAAACAAGCAAGTAAAAAAAGACGCGTGTAAAGCACGTACCAGTCATAGACAGTGGGAGAATTGGGTTCAGGCTTGTCAAAGACTTGGGCGCCAATGGACCTGGTGGCGAGGTTTCGACCAGGGTTGAAGACACTCCTCCAGACGTTGTCTTTCTGAGACGGTGTTCCCGGAGTCAAAGGGGTCGACGGTGTTCCTGGGCTCGCCGGCATCGACATCGACCTCTGGTATTTGCTACCCTCGGCTCCTTCACCATCTATTTCACCAAAAATATGTATATATGTATATATATGTATTACGCACCCCCAAATTATACTCTTATCATTAAATTAAACCATGCGTGCATGTCTTCTACTTGCACATATATATATTTACGTACTTCTATACTCGCATATATATATATATGTATATATATCTGCTTGATTATATAGTTTTACGCATAGACCATCTGGAAATGAATTAAAAGGTCTATATACCTTTCATATTCAAGGGCAAGGGCTTAGTGGAGAGCTTCCTGAGCTTGCCAAGGCCACGATCAGGTTGAGGTCCAGCTAAAACATCATCCCACAGTTTCTCAAGCAGAACCATCTTCTTCCTTTTTTTTTTCTTTCTCTTTTTTTTTTTTTTTTTTTTCCTCTTTGGCAGACTCTCTTTTATTTCCTTCCAAGTGGATCAGCTTTCTTTATGGCTCTGCCTATATATATACACAAGGGGTTAAACCAAAACTGCTAGAAATATCTATTTTTAACCAGATATCTATTTTTAACCCTTCTCTCGTTAAAAATTGCTTATTCCGTAAGTGGGGTTTCTTTACTGTCTGGTGTTACGTTAAGCTGTCACTAGAAGATTGATCCGAGGGTGAAAAAATAATTGTGTTATTGATAGGAGGAAAACTAGGAGTGGAATGAAGAGTAAAAGATGGATAAGAACGAAGACCTGGTGTAGTGGGGCCCTGCTAAATAATATCTATTAGTGATCTGATGAGAGTAGGTCGAGGGTTGCTTCACAAGTGTTACCCTTATATACAAATGCTTTGTCCTATTCTTCGGATCAACTTTGGCGTCCGCCTTAATAGGTGAGTGACATGGATTTTGGATATGACACGTGGACCCCACTTTCTACACCTTTCAAGTAAATATTAAAGCATCCAAACGCGTGGCTCTCACTCTCTCGTACCTGAAAATTTAAATTACTCTTATGCTTTAATAAAATTAAAAGATAATTGCACTTTGCTGTCTTTTTAGATTATTGAATTTTATTTTAAATTTTTAAAATTAATTTTGTCATATCAATATTTTTGTTTTTAAAATCTTCATAAATTGGTTTAAATTGATTAAAATTGATCAAAACGTAAAGTAGAGATCATATGGAGTGCAAGTTATTCTCAAATATTTTACAACCTCATAAAAATACCAAATATTTCAAAAAAGTCCAAGAGTTTAAAAAAAAAAAATCAAATGGTAAAGAAAAGTTTCTAGGGCACATTATGTTAAAAAAAAAATGTCAAAGCATGAAACAAATTATAAATGGTTAAAAAAGTTCTCAATGCATGAAAAAAAAGACTTGACATTCAAAATAATTTTTAAGGGATCAAGAAAAATACCACATATTTAAAAAATCAAAGAGTTCAAAAAAATCAGATAGTAAAAAAGATTTTGAAAGTACGATAAAAATATCAAATAGTAAAAAAATTCAGACAGTCCAAAAAAATATCCGATGTTAAAAAAAATTTGAGAATTCAAAAAATACCATAATGTAAAAAAAAAAAAAAAAAGAAGAAAAAAATTTGAAAGAATGATAAAAATACCAAATATTCAAAAAAAAAAAAAATCTAAGAGCCCAGTGAAAGTACCAAATGTGAAAACAATTTCAAGAGCCAAAAAAACAATTTTGATGATCAAAAATATTTTGAGTGTCTAAAAAGAGTGCCATATATTAAAAAAAAAAATCCAAGAGCGCAAAAAATACTAAACGTTAAAAAAAATCTAAGGGCCCAAAAAATAAAATGGTAAAAAAGAATATTTGATGGAAAAAAAAGTATTGTGAGACTTCCAAAAAAAAAAAAAAAAAAACCAGATGTTTAAAAAAATCTAAGAATCCAAAAAAAAAAAAAAAAATTAGATTGTAAAAAAATTTCGAGTGCATGATAAATAATACCATATGTTTTGAAAATATTTTCAAAATGCTAATAAAAATACCAGATATTTAAGAAAAATTTGGAAAAAAAAAGATATTTAAAAAAAAATTAGAGCTTAAAAAAAGGTACTAGATGGTAAAGATTCCAAAAGTGCAACAAAATTACCATATGGTAAAAAAAAATTCGAAAAGCCTAAAAGAATATTACTGTTAAAAAATTTTGATTATCCAAAAAAATAACAAGTAGAAGAAAAAAATTTCGAGAGCTAGATGAAAATACCAAATGATTTCAGGCTCTAGGAATTTTTTTTTTTTTAATATATAGTATTTCTCTTGAGCTCTCACAAATTTTTTTTAACCATATAGTATTTTTTCTAGCACTCGAATTCGAATTTTATTTTTAACCACCTAATATTTTTTTTTTTAGACTCAATTTTTTTTTAACATCTATTTTTTTTTAAGATCTTAAAATGATCTCTTTACCATACGGTATTGATTTTTGGGCACCTAAAAGTTTTTTAATTATTTGGTGTTTTTTTTAGCTTTCAAAAATTTTTTGCACATCTTATATTTTTTTTTTGAGCTTTCAAACTTTCTTTTATCATCTAAAATTTTTGGAGTATCTAAAATTTTAAAACATTTGGTATTTTTTTTGTTGGACTCAAATTTTTCTTGAACATCTGTTAATTTTTTTGAGCACTCTAATTTTTCCTTTTTTATTTATTTTTTTTTAACATTTAGTAATTTTTTGGGCTCTCAAATTTTTTTTTTTGAACACCTAGTATTTGTGTTGAGCTCTCAAAATTTTCTTTAACCATACGGTATTTTTTTTAGGCTCTTAGAAGTTTTGTTAAATATTTTTATTTTTTATCGTTCCCTCAGAATTTATTTTTTACTATTTTTTTATTTTTCTGGACCTCAAATTTTTTTGAACATCTAGTATATTTTTGAGAACTCTCGAATTTTTTTTATTTTTTAAATGGGAAAATATCAAAAATAAATTAAAAATTACATTTCAAGTTCATATATGCTGCATATGACACGGTTTCTATCAATTTTAATCGAATTTAACCAATTTATAACATTTTGAAAATGGGTATATTAATGTGACAGAATTTATTTTAGATAACACAAAACAAAATTCAATAATTTTGCACAGTAATAAAGTGCAATTATCCTTAAAATTAAATTATCTTTAAATGCCTTGTATCTTTTTATCCTTTTACAAAAAAAAAACAAGAAATTTTTTTTAAAGGATTTTGTAAAAATTAATTAAAAATTTTAAAAGATTTCTTAATCTGTATTTTTAATAAATTTTATTTAAATTATATGATAAATTTTCTATTTAAATGATTTTAAAATTAATTTTGTAAAATTAAATTACCTTTAAATGATTTGTGTTTTTTATTCTTTTTGCAAAAATTAACTTTTTTGACAGTTTTACACAATTTAATTTGAAGATTTGAAAGTTTTGTTAATCTATATTTTTAATTAATTTTATTTAAATTATATAATAATTTTTCAATTTAAAAAAAAAAGTATGATTTTTATTAGATAAATTTAATTTTTTTAACTAAGTGATAATTTGCCAAATATATTTAACTAAATGTGTTAAAATGTAGTAAAATTTGTCAAATATGTAACTTAATTAAAATTATCATATAATTTCAATTAAAAATAAGAAAAATTATTTAAAAAAACTTTGAAGTCTTTAAATTAATTATTGTAAAAATAATAAGAAACCAAAGGAATTTAAAAGTAATAAGCTTACTTAATTAAAATTTTCATATAGTTTTAAAATATAATTAAAAAATTATCACATAGTTTAAATAAAAATGAATAAAAAATATAAAAAAACTTTGAAGTCTTCAAATTAAGTATTATAAAAAAAAAAAAAAACCAACGGAATTTAAAAGTAACAAACATATTTAATTAAAATTATCATATAGTTTTTAAAAAATAAAAAAACTTATCACATAGTTTAAATAAAAACTAATAAAAGAATATAAAAATTGAAGTCTTCAAATTAATTATGTATTAAAAAAAAAATATGAAACCAAAGGAATTTGAAAGCAATTTAACTTTAATAAGGGCATAAAAGTAGTATAAACAACTAAATAAGATAAAGAGTGAATGCTAGTAGGTATGGATGATTTATTAAAATTCTGAACGTTACTTTTGTATTTACCCCTAATCACAGAAAGTGTAAATAAATTTTTTATTATATATAAATCGATAACGATAAATATACAAATTGATCTACCATGGGCATCTTTGGCATACAAAAATGTATTATATATATTTTGTTGTATTGTATTAGATTGGAATGTAAACTATTAAATTGTATTACATTAATGTTATAGATTGTGTGATGTTGCATCATAATGTAATATAAATTTTAATAGAAAAATTAATTTTATCAAGTTATTATATATATATACACACACACACACACACTCACATAAAAGTTATCACAATATAAAACAAAAAGAAGAGCCAAAAAAAGAAAAAAAAGAAAAAGAAAAACATAAAACCAAAAAAAGAAAATAAAGTAGCATAATATTATTTGAGTATTTCTATTTTTCAAATAAATGTCTTATATTTTCAAAATTCAACAAAACATGGCAAATATATATATCGGACTAAAATGCACTTTAGTATCATTTATACTCACAAATTTTCACTCAGGAAGCTACAAAAAAAATTTTGACGGATGATATTTTTTATTTTCAAAATCAATTAATTTTAATAGAATTCGTGATAGTGGACCATGTGACTCATGTAACCTATAAAATTGATTTTTATTTTCTTTTTTCATGTTTTGCAACTAATAAGAATATTTGATTAAAATAAAAATCCTAAAACCTTCAAAAATCACCGCTAAATTCAAATGCAAAAGCATCCAATTTTTAGGTAGAAATCCTAGTGAAGTAAAATTCCATGCATCTTTTCATTGCTTCACATTCATCATTCTGCTTTTTGACCTCTTCAATTCCTTTTTGCTATCATTATCGCTATTTGGATTGCTAGCATTTTGTGAATCCAAAGCTTGTTCATTGTCATCACAAAGCTCAACAGTTTCAAAGTGGTAGATTTTCCCATTTATGGATTCTTTGGTGACGATGATGCTTGAGCGCTTGATGTGGTTGTGAGTGAAGTTTGACTGCAAGCCAAAAGAATGGTAGATGTAATTGAGGGCCGTGAGCGAGGTCAATGGCTATTTTCATGCAAGAAATCCATGTAAACAACCTATGAGGTTCGATCTAAGAATGAAATCATAGACGAGATAGATGTAATTCCTTGAAATGGAAGCATCCAAAAGCTTGATCAGACTGCTATGGTGGCTCCAGAAAATGGTAGGCAATCTCTATTGAAACTGAGGAAAGTCAATTGGATGACAATCTCGGTTGAATTTGATGTTTTTTTTTTGGCTTTTAGATGTAGATTTGATTTAGTTCAATGAATTAGTGGCAATGGAAAATGTAGAGAGTTGCTTTCTGGGCTTTTAAAATTTATTTTTTAAGTAAATTGAATTGCTGAATTTTGATGAATTTTTTTGATGAGAATCCGTCTGTTCGCGTACAACCGACTACCCGCTAGAGTTGCTGATTTAATACAGATGATGACCGGGGCAATCACTATAGCAAAAGCTAAGAGATTTAAAGACAACCTAGCTGGATTCATACAGAGAGTTATCAATTCTCAAAAGAGTTTATCCACATCCGAAGATACAAGACCCGTTTTATGCAAATAGGTGGTGAAGGCCGATATGGATCCGGATAGCTGTTTTGGTGTAAATATGGACTCCAAGAAGTACGGAATGGGTTCAACACTTTTTGAACTCAATTGATATCACTAAAAGTTCATGGAAACAAGTCAAGGCTAAAGAAAGAGAAATCAAAGAAGGCATTTCCGCATAGGAGGAATTTTTGGCCGAAATTGCTGTTTTTGTTGCTGGCTTTATTGTATTTTGCTGATTTGACATTTTCTCTTTGTTCCAATCAAGTGCAATGTGTGGGAATCATAATTAATCCTATTTGGTATCCTAGATGACACATTGGATCAGATTTGGAGCCTTTACAAGCTAGAAATTACTCAAAGTTAGCTTAGTAGTCAAACTAGTCAACTAGTTTCCTAATTTGATTTTGACTTTTTGTTTTAGGAAACTAGCTTTTATTTTGGTTTTATTTAATTATTTTTCTGGAAAAATTAACTTAGGAAAGTTATTATTTTATTATTTTTATTGTAAATTAATTAATTCCTAATTCAAAATAAAGGAATTAATTAATTAAAATTAGAATTAGGAAAGGAATGGAATTTCGGCCACATTAGGAAATTGACATTGTATGGCCAGTTTTCTCTTAGAATTTTAGGGTTTATTGCTTTATGACTTTAACCTATTTAAGAGTTATTTTTCAATAAAAATGCACCTTCAATATTATTCACAAAATTAATTGTGAGATAGAATTTTCTTTGTTCTCTTTGAACACCTAAAACACCATTAAAGAGTGAGTGTTTTAGTTTTGATTTATCAATAGAACTTCCATAACCTATTGTGGCATCTTATTATACCAAGGTTTCTAATCACAGGTTGGTTAAGGATTAAGGTTTTCCCATAAAAACTTGAACTTAATTGAGATTCAGGCCAATATAATATGGGTTTAGGCGCGAGTCGACCTAGGTTCGTATCATTTGGTATCGGAGCTAAGATTTTGTTCAAGTTTGATCTATCTTATTTGTTTTATTTTTTTTGTATGAATATGCAATTTTAGCATTAGGTTAAGGTTGCTTCTATCATCATACACATTCTGCATATTAAAAAAAATAATAATTTATTCCTCGTCAAATTAGGTTTCCTTGTTTTATCATATTTTTGCTTCCTAGTTTGTTGGTTGTTTTTTATTATTATTCTTGTTAATTCGGTTTAGTGTTGATTTTTCTTTGCTATTTTAATCTTAATTAGTTGCATTCATATATTCAAGAAAAAGAAAAAAAAAAAAAGAGTTTTGAAATCGTATTGCATAAAAAACCTAAAAATTGTACAATTTGTTATTATTGGAGTGAGGTCTCGGGTTTGGTGGAATTTTCGTGTTGGTATTGCAATTTTTGTTATTAATTCTTGCTACTGGAGTTGTGTTTAAGTTCTATAATTGAATAAAAAAAAAAAAACCAAATAAAAAAAAGGCCTGTTTGTTGAAATGTGGAGTTTGAATTTGTTTGAGCTGGAAGTTTTGAATTGTGAAATTTGGAGTTGCTGGAAATTCAATTTTGATGCTGGATATTTGAATTTTGTGTGCTAAAATTATTTGGATTAAAATTGGTAAAGGATTTGATACAAAAAAACTTGAATTACAAAGAACAATAACCAACAACTATCCTATATTTTTTTTTAATTTGATTCTTGTTCGTATTTGAATTTCTTTCTCTATATTTATTTCTTGAATTATTGCTTCAGTAATATTTTGCGCAGCTTTTAATTCATTCCCAAAAATTTGCTTGTTGAATTACCTTGTTTTTGCTCAGAAAACCAAGAATAAGTATTTTCATTCCGCTCAGTATTTGTTTGATTTAGTTTCTGTTTTATTGATAAGTTTAAATTAAAGTATACTTGTGATCCAGTTGTTGTTTAAGTGTGTTTTAATTAGAACTTTGAGTTAATTCTTTGAGTGAAAAAAGGCAAGAGCATGTGAGCTTAAAAGAGGGTCAAAAGCTGAAACTAGTGTGCAAACATGGGTGTTGAGACCTTATTTGAGTGAAACACGTAAAGGAGTGATTTTGGTGAGGTTCTATTTTATTTTTTTGTTATTCACACTAACATGGCAAATTCAAAGGTGAGAAGAGGAGATGTACCATTAAGAATTAATGAAGAGGAATCTTTAGGATTCAAGGATGATTCCCAAGCTTTGGGGAGTGGAGGTGAGCACACGGACATGATGGCGGTCATGGAGCAATTACAGCGGATGAATGCTCATTTTGACCATATAGATAAAAGGATGGACAGGTTAGAGACTGCACAAGGTGGGCCAAATTTGAGGCGAGAATTTCATGGAGACTGAGGTCGAGGTCGAGGAGGCCGTGGTTAACCTAGAGAAGAATTTAAGGAAGGTAACTGTGGAGATAATTTAGAGGAGGATTTTGAAGACATCTATGCTCCCAAAGAAAGGCAAAACCGTGGGAGACCAGTAAGGGATGAGGATGATGATCTGGAAATATTAAGGTAAACATACCACATTTCATGGGAAAAGTGATCCAGAGGCATACTTATAGTGGAAGGAGCGTATGGAGATGATCTTCGATTGTCACAACTATTCGAAAGCTAAGAAAGTTAGATTGGTAGCTTTGGAATTTGATCATTATGCACTCCAATGGTAGACAAATGAGCAAAGTACCTAAAGAAGAGTTGGAGATGAACCCATCATTACTTAGCGACAAATGAAAGGAGTCATGAGAAAGAGGTTTGTACCAAGTTATTACCATAGATTGCTATATCAAAGGTTACAATCTTTAACTCAAGGAAGTAGGTGATGAGAATCTGCCCAAATCCGCACAACCGACAACCTACTGGGGAGCTGACTCGATACAAATAAAGACCGGGCCAATCACTAGAGCTTAAGCCAAGAGATTTAAAGACAATCTGACTACCTTTATATAAGAAGTAATTAATTCTCAAAAGGGCTTGACAATACCCGAAGGTACAAAGCCCGTTTTAAACATCTGAATGGTGGAGGCCGATATAGACTCGGGTAAATGTTTTCGTGCAAATATGGACTCCGGGCAGCAAGAAAGGATTCCGAAACTTCATGGATTCAATGAATGTCTTTAAGATGTCATGGAATCAAGTCAAGGCCAAACCAAAGGCAAACAACAAGGTGTTGTGCTCATAAGGGGAAGATATGGTCGGTTTTGCTGTATAGTTTGCTGGCTTTACTGTATTTTGTTGAGTTGAAATTTTCTCTTTGTTCCAATAAATGGCAACATGTGGAACTCAATGGTCATTCTACAAGGCATATAGAAGCTGATTTGGAGTTTAAATTGTTCAAAGATTGGTCAAAGACAGCTTAGTTAGAAATATAGTTAATTAGTTTCCTAATTTGATTTTGACTTTATGTTTTCGGAAATTAGTCTTTTATTTGGTTTTAATTTATTTATTTTCTGGTGAAATCAAGTTAGGAAAGTTGTTATTTTATTATTCTCATTGTAAATTAATTAATTTCCAATTCCAAAATAAAGGAATTAATTAATCAAATTTAGTTTATGAAAGAGTAAGAAATTCAGCCAACAAGTTTCCTAATCACTTTGGTAGCCGGTTTTTGTCTTAGCTTTTAAGGTTTATTGTTTTGTGACTCTAGCCTATTTAAGGACTTATTTTTGAGGAAGAACACACCTTCAATATTATTCAGAAAATTAATTGAGAGATAAAATTCTCTTTGTTCTTTTTAAACACCTAAAACACCATTAGAGAGTGAGTGTTTTAGTTTTGACTTATCAATAGGGCTTCCAAACCTATTGTGGCATCTTCATTATACCAAAGTTTCTAATCACAAGTTGGTTAGGGGTTAAGGTTTTTCCATAAGAACTTGAACTTAATTGAGATCTGGACTAATATAATACGGGTTTAGGCATGAGTTAACCTAGGTTCATATTAGTAAGACTGTAGAGGATTACTACAAGGAGATGGAGATGCTCATGATGAGGTTAAGTATGAATGAGGATCGTCAGGCAACCATGGCAAGGTTTTTGGGTGGTTTGAATCGAGAGATAGCCAACCAAGTGGAGCTTCAACAATATGTAGAATTGGAGGAGATGCTTCATGTGGCCATCAATATTGAAACCCAATTCAAGGGGAGGGGTATAAGCTCCTAGCTTGAAGGAGTATCAAACAGTGGGAGGTCAAATCCAAATGTTTGGAGAAGCAATCCCACATATGACAACAAGCCAAAACCGAAGCTAGGTGATGAGAGCATCAATCAGCCAAAAAGGGAGGCTAAAGCCGAATCTGTCCAAGCACCAAGGAATGAAGGTAAATCAGATCTTAAACCTTCTAGAACTCATGATATTGTGTGTTTTAATTGCCAGGGATGAGGACGCATTGCTACCCAATGTCTGAATAGGAGAATCATGGTGTTGAAAGGTAATGGTGAGTTAGAATTTGAAAATGAAGAAAGTGTGAGTGAAACCGAGTAAGAAGAGGAAGAACTTAAAGATGAAGCCGAAACCTTAAATGCTAATGCCGAATTGAGCTTGGTGAGTAGGAGAGTCTTGACCGTGTAGAAAGATGAGGATCAAATACAAAGAGAGAGCATCTTCCACACTTGTTATGAAATCTAAGGTAATATTTGTAGCATGATAATTGATAGTGGAAGTTGTGCAAATGTAATTAGTAATGTTTTGATGGAAAAATTAGGCTTAGCAGCAATTAAACATCCCAGACCATATAGATTACAATGACTTAATGATAGTGGTGAGATGAAGTAAATAAACAAGCCAAAGTAAAATTCAGCATTGATAAATATGTGAATGTTGTTTTATGTGATGTTGTGCCTATGCATGCCGGACATATTTTATTAGGTAAACCATGACAATTTGATAAAGATACTATACATTATGGTCGAGAGAATGCTATTGCTTTTAGATTTAAAGGTAAAAAGGTCAAGCTGGAACCATTGACTCCCAAAAAGGTATTTAGAGACAAACTTCAAATACAACAAAGGAGGGAGTCCGAAAAGCTCAAAGAAAGAACTAGTATGGCACCCATGGTTTCAACTCCAATCCAAGGGCGCAATACCAAACATGACCAACCAGATAAGTGTCCTAAACTCAAAATTGAGGGATAAGAAAGAGAGAAACCCAAGAGAGAAAGAAAAATTGAAAAGGTCGAAGGTGAAAGAAAATACATGGAATCCATGAGTCGTAAAGGAAAAGAAAGAAAAGAAAGGAAAAATAAAAATTTCTATCTTAGTTTTGGGGATGTTAATAAAGCCATTTTGAGTAAGAAACCATTGCTGATCATGATTTATAAAGATGCTTATTTAAAGATGCTTTTGTTGTATAGAACTTTATCTGCATAGTTGAGAGCTTTACTTAGTGGAAATTTGAAAATTTGGGAGAGATTGTTTGCTAACTTTAAATGGTGTGATTTCTGTAAAGATAAATTGGTATTTCTAGGATTTTTTGTGATAGTGTTTGACCCAGGAGATTGCGTTTGGTTACATTTAAAGGAGAGGTTTCCCAAACAAAGAAAGTCGAAGCTTATGCCGCGTGCGGATGGACCTTTTCAAGTTTTGGAGCGGATCAATGAAAATGCTTACGAACTTGATTTACCGGGTGAGTATAATGTTAGTGCTACATTTAATGTTACTGATTTATCTCCTTTTGTTGCAAGTGATGATTTTTATTTGAGGGCAAATCCTTTTCAAGATGAGGGGAATGATGAGAATCCGTTTGTGCCCACACAACCGACTACCTTCCATGTTACTAATCCAATATAGATGAAGACCGGACCAATCACTAGAGAAAAAGCCAAGAGATTCAAAGACAACTTGGATGGATTCATACAGGAAGTTATCAATTCTCAAAAGGGTTTATCCATATCCAAAGATACAAGACCCATTTTATGCATCTAGGCAGTGAAGGCCAATACGGACTCGAATAGCTGTTTTTGTGCAAATATGGACTTCAACAGCACGGAATGGGTTCAACACTTTTTGAACTCAATTGATATCACTAAAATTTCATGGAAACAAGTTAAGGCAGAAGCAAAAGCAATCAAAGAAGGCATTTGTGCATAGGAGGAGTTTTTGGACGAAATTGCTATTTTTGTTGCTGACTTTACTGTATTTTCCTGAGTTGACATTTTCTCTTTGTTCCAATCAAGGGAAACATGTGGGAATCATCATTAATCCTATTTGGTATCCTACATGGCACATTGGATCATATTTGGAGCCTTTATAAGCTGGAAATTAATCAAAGTTAGCTTAGTAGTAAAACTAATCAACTTGCTTCCTAATTTAATTTTGACTTTTTGTTTTAGAAAACTAGCTTTTATTTTGGTTTTATTTAATCATTTTTCTGGACAAATTAACTTAGAAAAGTTATTATTTTATTATTTTTATTGTAAATTAATTAATTCCTAATTCAAAATAAAGAATTAATTAATCAAAATTAGAATTAGGAAAGGAATGGAATTTCAGTCACATTAGGAAATTGATATTGTATGGCCGGTTTTCTCTTAGATTTTTAGGGTTTATTGCTTTGCGACTTTAACCTATTTAAGGGTTATTTTTCAATGAGAATGCATCTTCAATATTATTTAGAAAATTAATTGTGAGACAGAATTCTTTTTATTCTCTTTGAACACCTAAAACACCATTAGAGAGTGAGTGTTTTAGTTTTGACTTATCACTAGGACTTCCATAACCTATTGTAGCATCTCCATTATACCAAAGTTTATAGTCATAGGTTGGTTAGGGATTAAGATTTTTCCATAAGAACTTGAACTTAATTGAAATCCGGACTAATATAATACGGGTTTAAACACGAGTCGACTTAGGTTCTTATCAGTTTTTAAGATTTTTTATCTGGGGCTGTGGCTATCTAATTGTCTTTGAATTGTAATCTTTATTTTTTGTTTGATGATTGTAATAGTGTTAGGCTTTCTTATGATCCTGCTTGATGTTTTGAGAATAGAAAAGCTTTTCCTTTTTGTTTCTCTTGTGGTGTAGCCTAGCTTTAGGTTCCCTTTTTGGCTTAATGTGTTCTTACATATGAAAAAAAAAAATGATAAAGAAATGGTGAGGTTTAATTGGATTAACAAATAGGGTTTTTAGTTGTTGTATACATATGTATAAGGGTAAAGGTTTTAGAATTTTTTAAGTAATAGTCTTAAATTAGTTACAAAAATGAAAAAAATAAAAATAAAAAGACAATAGATTCTGTTAAAATTAATAGATTTTGAAAATAGATATCATCTGTTAAAATTTTTCTTATAGCCCCTTAAGTGAAAATCAGTTAATATAGAAGGTAGTAAAGTGTATTTTGGCCTATATATTATATTTATAAAAAGGCTTTAATAAGGATGTCCTCAACTTTTTAAATTAAGGACAATTAGGTCGAATCATTTAAAAGTTTTGAATTTGATAAATGATAAAATATCATATTAAAACCAAGAGCTCTAAATCATTTGACTCTCTTATCCTGTAACATAAAAAAGTTAAGTATCTTCTTATTAGAGCTTTATTGCACTAGTAGCTATGTGCAGGTTAAATCAACTTGGGTTAGATAGTGCAACAAATAGTGAAAGTTTGCTTACTTTAATAGACCTCAAAGCATGTGCTTTTGCATTCAAATATATTATTGTATTATTTATTTAATATTGTGGGAGCTTTTGTATTGGGTGCCAAGCACACCCTAAGAGATTTACTAAATTATAAATGCTATTATATTATTGTTTTATATTTAATTATATTTATTCTTTAAAAATATTTACTTCTCCATATTTAAAGAATATTAAAATTTCAACCAATAAAATAAAACTATATCAATGTGATGTTGAAAAATATATAAGAATATATATGTATATACATGTGATCTAAAATACATACAATTGATCAAAATAAATTAAAGAAATTGGAACTTGTATATCCTTAGATTTGATATGCTTTTGATGAATTTGTTCGAGGCCTGTGTAGTACCACAGTGTCCTTAAGACTATTCTCATCCTATCGATGTGGGTGTTTTCCGATAGTCGTCTTTTAGAATACAACGGATTCTCGAGCTCTTGGACACAGCACTTACGAAGTTTTCTTCGAACTTTTAGTGCACCTTTGCTTTAACACTCTACTATGCAAGTAAAACTATCTTTCCTGTATTTTTTTTTTCCTTTCAAACTCACGTGTGGGAGAGAGTATTTTTCACTATGTTTTCTTTTTGGCTATTGCACCCAATTTTTCCAAAACTCTCTTTTTTTCCCAGAATCCAAAACCAAAAAGACGAACCAATTAGACTCATTAAGTGCCAATAAAGTCAAATCAATCAAACTTAATAAAAAACATTACAATCCCCCACATGAATGATTTTACTACTAGACAATGTAGTACTCTGGTGGTAAAGCCCTATAGTTGGAACCGTATAGGATAGGTAGATGTTATTTTTTGAACCTTCCCTTGTGAGACTATATCTTTTTTACTGACTAATGGTAGATGCGATATCTTTGAACTATCTCATCATTTACGTAAATGACAACTTAGTTCACACAGATTCCTTCCTGGTGTACTTCAATTCTCACTGTTGTGTTCATTTTGGTCTTGAACATCTGCCTGATTCTGCGAGAGTTCTAGAGAATTGCGCCCTTAACAATTCTCCTTTGAAGCAGCCACTCTTCTCTCTCACAGGTGATTTCTTTTTCCAATGTAATCAGCATCACTATGCAAAGATTATTAAACACACACTTATAGGAATCATTAAAAGCATACTTTATACTTAATGTATTTCTATCACTGTTTCATCATAGAAATGAGCAGAGGATTAACCTCCACAGTGATCCATACCAGTCTTAACAATTGCGTTGTCCCATTGAACCTAGATATTGGGATCTCCAGTCAACTAGATTGAGTTTCCATCGTATTAACTTTACTAACGGGCTTGAATCCCATTCTCCTTGATGATTTCTCAACTAATTCTTTATTTAACCCCTTGATTAGCGGATCTGCTACGTTATCTTCTGACTATACATAGTTTATCGAGATAACTTCAGTTGAGATTAATTGCCTAATAGAATTGTGTCTACGACGAATGTGTTTAGACTTTCCATTATACATAACATTCTGTGTCCTGCCAATCGCAAATTTACTATCACAATGTATACTTATTGTTGGCACAGGTTTAGGCCACCTCGGAATGTCCTCCAGAAATTGGCCTAGCAATTCTGCCTCGTCACCATATTTATCTAATGTAATGAACTCAGATTCCATCGTGGATCGAGCTATTACTATTTGTTTTGAGGACTTCCACGTTACAGTTGCACCCGCTAATATAAATACATAGCCACGAGTGGATTTTAAATCCTTGATATCTGATATCCAGTTAGTATCACTGTATCTTTCTGATACAGTAGGATATCTCATATAGTGCAGTCCGTATTCACGAGTATATCGTAAGTACTTCAGTAATTTAGCGATTCCTTTCCAATGACTATCATCTAGATTACTCGTGTATCTACTTAGTCTACTTATAGCGTAGGCTAATTTTGGTCTTGTAAAATTCATTAAGTACATTAGCCCATTGTGTATTCCACTTAAGATACACTCTCTCCTTTATTCTTAGATAAGTGTAAACTCACATCTATGGGTGTTCTGGCTATACTAGTATCATTTTCACTAAAATTAGCCAGTATTTTATCCACATAATGCGTTTTACTAAAAATGATTCCATTCAAAGTCCTCATGATTTTCATTCCTAAAATCACATCCGCAAGCCCCATATATTTCATGTTAAATCTAGATTAAAATCACATCGGAGAACAAGTATTAAAATAATTAAGGCCTTCTTATTTCTTGTATCCTTTAACTAGAAGTCTTACCTTGTATTTATCTATAGTTCTATCTACTTTCATATTCCTTTTAAAAATCCATTTGTAACCCAAAGGTTTACAACCCGGAGGAAAATCTACTAACTCCCAAATGCGATTATGCAAGATAGAATCTATCTCACTTTTCATAGCTTATTTCCATAAATTCCCTTCAGGAGAATTTATGGCCTTTTGGAAGCTTTGAGGTTCACTTTTTAGCATATAAGTAAGAAAATCTAGACCGTAGGATTTTTCTGTTCTTACTCTCTTGTAACTTCTAAGCTCAACCTCAGTCTCAACATCAGTTTCTTGTTATTAATCACTATCATGATTTTCTTCATCGATAGTACCATAAATTCGTTTAGACAAACTCGGTCCTTCTTCCACTTTATATGGAAAAATTTGTTCGAAAAATTATGCATTTCTCGATTCTATTATCGTATTCTTATGTATATTAGGAATTTCTGACTTATACATGAGAAACCGATATGCACTACTATTTTGTGCATATCCTATGAAAATGCAATAAACTGTTTTAGGACCTATCTTCCCTCTCTTTGGAGTTGGTACCATAACTTTGGCTAGACACCCCCATATTTGTAAGTAATTATAGGAAGGTTGTCTTCCCTTTTATAACTCATAGGGTGTCTTTACTTGATCATTCCGGGGCACCTTATTTAAAAGGTCATTTACCGACAAAACGGCTTACCCCCATAAATTCTGAGGTACTTCAGAACTTCTCAATATTGCATTCATCATTTCCTTTAAAGTTCTATTTTTTCGTTCAGCCACACCATTCGATTGTGGCGAATATGGTGGAGTCACTTCATGTATTATGCCATGTTGAGCACAATACACTCCAAATGGAGTCATATACTCCCCACCACGATCACTTCTGATCACTTTAACTTTTATGTTGAGTTAATTCTCAACTTCCTTTTTTATAGAGAATAAATTTCTCTATAGCTTCATCCTTGCTCTTAAGCAAGTGCACATAGCAATATTTCATGCTATCATAAATAAAGGTGATAAAATACTTATTACTGTCTCTAGTCAATGCAAACTTTAAATCACATATATTACTATATATTAAATCCAAAGGTTCATTATTTCTTTCAATTGTTTGATATGATAACCTCACTAATTTTGCCTCTACACAAGTTTCACACTTGTGTTTGGAATCAATATCACACATGGAAATATGATTCAAGTTAATTAACCTCCGCAAAGAATCAAAATTAACATGACCTAGTCTACCATGCCCACAAAATGGAAGACTCAAGCAGGTAAACAGAAGAACTACTAGCTTTATTATTAATATTCTTTGGCTTCACAATCATTACATTCAATTTGGACATACCATTTGCTACATAGCCCTTTCCCACAGACA
The DNA here is from genome assembly GCF_031755915.1 of Ziziphus jujuba. Lineage (NCBI taxonomy): Eukaryota > Viridiplantae > Streptophyta > Magnoliopsida > Rosales > Rhamnaceae > Ziziphus > Ziziphus jujuba. The sequence goes on from NC_083379.1 coordinate 23,678,905, forward strand.
TTTCATACTTGGACAAGATAACCTTGTCTGACTCAAATACTAAGTGAAAACCATGTTTGCTTAGCAGCGATCCATACACCAAATTCTCATGAATATCTGCAACATACAATATATTATTCAGAGTCAGATCCTTCCCAGAGGTCATCTTTAAGACAATCTTGCCCTCCCCTTGGATTTCTGAAGTGGCAAAGTTACCCATGAATAACTTTTCCCCATTTGCCTTTGGTTTGAAGGAGGTGAATATGCTTTTATCTGCATACATGTGGTGGGTTACACCTGTATCTATCACCACTCTGTTGGATTAGAACCCACTAAGTTCACCTTAGAGACAATAGCGTTTAGGCCAATATCATAAACTTTTCTTGTGATGTGCTTCATCATTTGTGCCTCTTTGTTCTTTTTTCTTTTCGATAGTCTACAATTCGCCACTCTGTGACCGATCTTGTCATAATTGAAACATTTCCCTTGGAACTTAGCCTTCTTGGAGATGCCTCCTTTAGGCCCTAACTTTGAACATTTTCCAAGTTTCTTCTTATTCTTGGAGCTACTTCCATGCTCCACAACATTGGCCTTCACCATGGCTTTCATGGATCTTTTGTCAGACCTTCTATTGTCATCTTCAATTCGAAGCTTTCCAACAAGAGCTTCCATATCTATTTCATTTCTCTTGTGTTTTAGATAATTCATGAAGTCTCCCCAATTAGGAGGCAACTTTTCTATTATAGCAGCAACCTGAAAGGCTTCATTAATGAACATCCCTTCGGCAAGAAGTTCTTGGATGAGCACTTGTAGCTCATGTACTTGACTCATCAATGGCTTGGTATCCACCATCATGTAGTCCAAGAATCAGTTTACGAAAAGCTTTCTGGACCCTGCATTCTTAGTCTTGTACATCCGATCCAAAGTTTCCCACAGCATTTTTGTTGACTTCATGCTACAGTGCACTTTGTACAGGCATCAGATAGGCCATTCAGGACATAATTTTGATATAAATAATCAGAATTCTTTAATGCATCATCCACAATCAGACTCTTTTTGTCACTATCTTCACTATTTGGTGGTTCATCTTCAGTCAGGAACCTCGCAAGATCCAACATGGCTAGGTAGAACAACATCTTCTGTTGCCACCTCTTAAAATTCGATCCATCGAACTTCTCAAGTCTTTCTGCATGACTTGCAGGAGGAGGCACTTGAAACATAGGAGTCTGAGTGGGCACTTGTGCAGCAGGCACATCTCCACTTGCCATTTCTGTATAATCACAAAAAAAGAAATCAATTAGTTGTTATTTTCTATCTCAACAAACTAATTGAAGCCAATTTCCAAAAGGAAAACACACAAAAATGTGATATTTAAAGGTTTTTGTAATCATAAAATTTCTATATACAACCACAAAAATTATTTTATACATCCACGAAAATTGCTGTATACACTTGCAAAATTACTTTATACACTTACCAGGACTGATATAATCAATTACAAAATGATGACATCATCGCTGACATCACTGTTATGTGTCACTGTTGCTGATGTGATACTATGATAATGTGGCACTCAGTCACATCATCAGCTTGCTAAATTGGCACTGACCACGTCATGTGTCGCGCGCAGAGGCAACACTTGTCACCTATACCAGGTCAACAAGTGGCATTTCCTTAATGCGACACATGATTTGTTCCAGAGATCGACATGTGTCATCTGTCACAAATCAACACGTGGCACAATGGCTGGTCGACATATGGCCTCGCCACAGTGCGCCATGTCACCTTACCACTGTGTGCCATTTGTCGTTGCCTCGTCTCGCCACATGGCACTCTCTCATCATGATATATGGCAAGCGCAGAATTAGTTGGGCTGATTTTCTTATGGGGCTGTGTCTGAATTGCACCTTGATCTTGGGCTGAACAGTAGCTAGTTCTAACCACGGGTTAGGCTTTGAAACTGGGCTAGATCCATCACAATTTAAAATTTAGGCGCACCAACCCAGAATCCTACCCATACCTATTTTTCCAACCCTTTAACCCAATTTTTGACCCGTCTTCGACCTCCAGCTAAATTTTCTCGACCCGTTTCACTGATAAACATGTTTTCCGACCCAGTTCAAATTTTTCATCATTTGTTAACTATTTCGGCGACTGAAAAATGCCGGAAAACACCAAAATCTGTAGAATTTCATGGGCAAAAGATTTTGATAAAAACAAAGTAAATATAAGCCCAAAATATCTACAACCCATGGGGAAATAAAAATATGTACATATTTATTTTGTTTTTTCCTTTTTACTAAAACCTTTCAAACTTGGTACAAAGTGTAGATCTATAATCATATAGAAAATATTAAACACCAAAACAATAAAGCATGGAAACATAAATCAATTACACAAAAATTAAAAAATAAAAACTCATCCACAAACTTATACACGGGTTTGAAGCCAAAAATAAATATCTATATATTTTTTTCTTTTTTTTTTTCCAACACACAAACAGATCAACTATAATAAAAAAATTCTAACATCCACATATATCTACATATATTACTCGGGAATATTCTTAAGATTGTTGAAAAATATATGAAAATATATATGTATGTAATGTCGATCTAAAATACGTACAATTGATCAAAATAAATTAAATAAATTGGAACCTATATGTCCTTAAATTTTATTTGTTTTGATGAATTTGTCCGAGACATGTGTAGTAACACAGTGTCCTTAAGACTTTTTCCGTCCCACCGGTGTCGGTGTTTTCTAACGATCGTCTCTTAGGATACAACAGATTCTCAAGTTCTCGGACATAGCACCTCCGAAGCTTTCCCTTCGAACTTTCAATGCACCTTTACTTTACCACTCTACTATGCAAGTAAAACTATTTTTCCTGTATTTTTTTTCCCTTTCAAAACTCACGTGTGGGAGAAAGTATTTTTCATTGTGTTTTCTTTTTGATTACTACACCCAATTTCTCCAAAACTCTCTTTCCTAAAATCCAAAACCGAAAAGACAAACTAGTTAAACTAATTAAACGCCAATAAAGTCAAATCAATCACACTTAATGCAAAATGTTCAAAAACGTTACATGTGACATATCATTTTAATAGATATTTTGGTAAATTAAGTGGTAACTCTAATGTTAATATATATATATATATATATATATATATGTTATTTTTCTTCATAGTAGAAAGTTTAGTGAATAATATTCACCACTTAGTTTCGCTAAAGGTTAAGTATTTCGATTCGTTGGGGTCAAATTAGGTTGGGCTTAATGATTAATTTAGGTCCATAATTAAATTTTATGGAGGAAAATCTACAGTTAAACCGAAGGGAAAATTTGGCCCAAATATGGAATTCATATTGCACTCTTCAAAATAAGGGTTTTTGGCATCATCCCTTTGAACGTTATTCGAATTTACAAATTACCATTTGGATTTCATATTCACCTTCTATACTTTTAAACTTATTAAAACTTGACAGTAATAATCCCAGCCCTCAACATCATTAGTTTTTTCTATTAAATAGTATGTGCATTAGGTATAATGGACATTTTAACATTTTCTTTGAAAATTTTCAAAAAATAATAAAAAGAGCTTAATTTCATTGCCTAAAAGAAAGTTAAATTAAAGATTTGGCCCATATGCAAATTTAAAGTCCAAAATATAACAGGAAGTTGGCTTAGAATTATTTTAATTAAGCCTAGAGGAACTATAGTTTGAGGCCTAAATTAAATTTCAAAATACGGATTTTAGTATGAATGCATGCCAACTTCTCAGCTAACATGTCAATTCTATTTGAATTTTGACTTTGATTTTCCATCGCCTCCATCCGTATATTACCCTAGCCTTGCACACCTTGCCTTGCCCTTGTCCTTATCTCTCTCTCACTCTCATTATTTATAGTGGCATTAACGATGATAAGGATGACGAAGAAGCCAACAGAAAAGTAGCCAACTAAGAAGAAACCTGTGGAAAAGAAGGCGATAGAGAAAAAATCTATAGAGAAGAAATCAATGGAGAAGAAACCTGTAAAGAAGAAGAAGATAAATGCCTACCAACAGCCAACCACACAAGCACGAACCTCCTCTAAGGAATCCAATTAGCAATTAAACAAGTAACCTATGAAGCAACCCATAGATCAACCAATGAGGCAACCGAAGGAAAAAAATGGTGGAAGATCCTATTTTGGAGCAACATAAGAAAAAACTAAAGGAGTAATCTAATGAGAAAGAGGACCAAATTGAGGTTAGGCAAAATTTTGTTGTTGGAAGAAGGTGTTTAATTGTTATTTATTTAGAGGTACTACAAAAGTACCCAGCTCCTATCCAGTGGGTGCTTATTGATGGGGGTTATTTGATGTTTGTGAAAATATGGCATCTCGCTCCAAAATTTAGACCTTGCCCACGTTTGTAGAGCTCTGCCTCATACCCATCCGTTTGTATAAATTTTACAAGCACTTCAATATCCTTGTTTGTTAAGTTTTTTTGTTTTTTATTGTTTTTTTTGTTCTTATTGTTGTTATTGTTTTATATATTGTCACATGTTATTTCCAATATTGAAAAGCATCTTTACAATGATGTTGAAAGTTTGTACAATAAAATTTAAGCATATTCTAATATATGGAAGGCAATTTATTGCATTAAGGCCTAGCTAGAGTTGTTACATTTGTAGGAACATGGAAACACATACTGTGGACACTTCCTAAATATTTAGATGCTTAAGAATCAGGGTCAATTGATATATTGATTAGGATTGAAAATAGAGTCCAACAACTTCAATGGCAATAGTTTTCATTTCACATAAAGAGATTTTGTACTGGTGAAGGAGTTGAAGTTTAGTGCCAATTTTGCTTATAACAATCTTGATCTTGGAGATACATAGAAAAATGATATCCATACCAAATGCATTAATAAGTTGAGCTCTATCTTTAAAGAGGCCTTGCTGAAATATTTTGAGGTTGTAGTTTCCGATGATAGCAAAAATGTAGTGAAGATGACCTTACTACTATTATTGAACATCAAACAATTAGGAGTGCCTCACAAGATCAATATTAATATGAATTTTGTGCGGCTTGTTGAGGATTTGGACATGTTCAATGATTATCTATGGGAAGCTATATATAAACCCTGACTATTAAAGCATTGCATGGCATTTTCATCAAATCTGATACTGGTATAGTGCCAAATTCATTCGATACAGTTGATCTTAAAGGCTGACCTCTAGCATTTTAGATAAAATATTTTAATTTTTATGTCTATATACATTTATAAAGGAAGAAGTCAAGCATGCCACCCACGACTACAATTAGTATTCAATAGAGCAAGGTTGAGTCGCACCACCAACGTAAGTTTTCTAAACCCAAGAGTGAGAAGAACAAGAAATAGTAAATCGAGAGTGATAAAGAGAAAGAGAAACCTGAGAGTGAGAAAGAGAGGAAAGAGAAGAAAAAGAAGAATTTTTATCTTAGCCATGGTGAGATTAAAAAGGCATTATTAAGTAAGAAAACTATTCTAGTCATGATTTATGAAGATGCTTATCTAAATCATCTAGCTATCCCTGAAAAGCTTGTATTGCCAAGTTCTATATCTTCTCTATTGCAGGAATTTGATGATGCCTTTCTGGAGGAGATTCCTAGTAGTTTACCACCTATTCGAGGGATTGAACATCAAATAGAGTTTATTCTTGGAGCCGTATTTCCTAATAGGCTTGCATATGAAAGTAATCCTGAGGAGACAAAGGAACTATAAAGCCAAATAAGTGAATTGCTTGAAAAATGATACATTAGAGAAAGCATAAGTCCATGTGCTGTGCCCTTATTATTAGTACCTAAGAAAGAAGGTTCATGGCATATGTGTGTAGATCGTAGGGCTATTAATAACATAACTCTTAAGTATAGGCATCCTATTCGTAGATTAGATGATATGCTTGATGAGTTATATAGTGCATGCATGTTTTCTAAAATTGATCTTAGGAGTGGGTATTATCAAACTAGAATGAAAGAGAGAGATGAGTGGAAAATTACATTTAAGAAAAAGTATGGTTTGTATGAGTGGTTAGTAATACCTTTTGGTTTAACTGATGCACCTAGCACTTTAATGAAATTAATGAACCATGTTAAGCATCCATTCATTTGAAAATTTGTGATTGTTTATTTTGATGATATTCTTGTATATAGTAGAAATTTAGATGATCATGTAGGATATCTTAGGTTAGTTTTAGAAGTACTTAGGAAGGAAATATTTTTTACTAACATTAAAAAGTGTGATTTTTGCCAAAATGAGCTCGTATTTTTAGGATCTGTTGTAAGTGCTGCAGGGATTAAAGTTGACCAAACCAAGGTCAAAGCCATTTAAGAGATGCCGAAACCTACAACCATCACTCAGGTAATGAGTTTTCACGGTTTGTCTAGCTTTTACAGGAGATTATTCAAAGAGTTTAGTACCATTGTAGAACCATTGATCGGAATTGTTAAGAAGAATGTGGGATTCCATTAGGGACAAGCACAAGAAAAGTCTTTTAATTTGTTGAAAGAAAAATTAACTAATGCTTCTTTATTGGTGTTACCAAATTTTTCTAAAACTTTTGAAATTGAATGTGATACTTCTGGTATAGGTATTGGAGCTATGTTGATGCAAGAAGGAAAAACTATAGCATATTTTAGTGAGAAGTTGAATGGAGCAGCATTGAATTATCCAACCTATGACAAAGAGATGTATGCTTTGGTTTGAGCTTTGAAGATATCACAACATTACTTGATGCCAAAGGAATTTGTGATTCACATGGATCATGAATCTTTGAAGCACATCAAAGGCCAAGGAAAGATTAACCAAAGGCATGGAAGGTGGATTGAGTTCATTGAAAATTTTTCTTATGTCATTTGCTACAATAAAGGTAAGGAAAACGTGGTACCGATGTTTTATCCCGAAGGTATGTTTTGTTTTCAGCCTTAGATGCTAGATTGCTTGGTTTTGAATAATTAAAATAAATTTATAAGCATGATAGTGACTTTGATGAAATATATGTAGAAATTATGCTAAACATGGTTATAATAAATTCTATATTTTTTAGGGATATTTGTGATATGAACCTAAGTCGACACGTGCCTAAACCCGTATTATATTAGCCCCGATCTCAATTAAGTACAGATTTTAATGGATTGAATTGAACCCCTAACCAACCTGTGATTAGAAACTTTGGGATAGTAAAGACGCCACAATAGGTGATAGATATCCTATTGATAAGTCAACACTAAAACACTCACTCTCTAATGGTGTTTTAAGTGTTCAAAGAGAACAACAAGAAATTCAATCTCACAAAATAATTTTTGAATATTATTAAAGATGTGTTCTTTCTAAAAACTAATTCTTAAATAGGCTAGAAAATAACAAAATAAAACCCTAATTATCTAGGTAAAACCAGCCACCAAAGATTAGGAAACCTAATTTGGCCGAAATTCATCCATTTCCTAATCTAATTTGGATTAATTAATTTCTTTATTTTTGAATTAGGAATTAATTAATTTATAATGAAAATAATAAAATAATAACTTTCCTAAGTTGATTTTTCCAACAAATAAATAAATATATACCAAATAAAAGACTAATTTCCTAAAACAAAAAGTCAAAATCAAATTAGGAAACTAGTTGACTAGTTTGACTACAAAGGTACCTTTGACTAATCTCTAACTTGTTTGGGCTCCAAATCAGCTTCCATATGCCATGTAAGATGCCAAATATGATTAATAATGGTTCTCACATGTTTCCCCTTGATTGGAATAAGTCAAACTAGAAGAAATGTCAAAGTTAGCGGCTAAACAACACATTTTCGGCAAAATTGAGCTGCTATTCGTACAAGTCCTTTGTAGATGCTTTTGAATTCTTCCTTGGCCAGATTCCATGTTCTCTTAATGATATTGATTGATTTCATGAAGTGTTGGAACCATTCCTTGCTACTTGGAGTCCAAATTTTCACGAAAACAGGGTCCATATCGGCTTCCACAGCTCGAATGCTTAGAACAGGCTTTGTATCTTTGGGTATGGATAAGCTCTTTTGAGAATTAATTACTCCCTGCATAAATACTCCCAGGTTTTCCTTTAACTTCTTAGCTTGAGCCTTAGTGTTCGATCCGGTCTTCATTCGTATCGGATCAGCACCTCAGTGGATTGTCGGTTGTGCAGGCTCAAGTAGATTCTCATCAATTTATTTCAGGAAAGTCAACTTTGTATACCTAATTGCAGCATTAGGAAATTACTTGTTAGGGAAGGTCATGGTGGGGGTTTAAAGGGACACTTTAGTGTTACAAAAACTTTGTCAATATTGCAAGAACATTTCTTTTGGTCGAACATGAGGAGAGATGTCGACAGGATGTGTAAGAAGTGTCTCACGTGTACAAAGTCCAAATCCAAGCTAAAATCGCACGGCTTGTACATGCCATTACAATTTATTTCTCATTCATGGGTTGATTTGTCTATGGATTTTGTACTTTGTTTACCTAGGTCTAAGATGGGCAAAGACTCAATTTTTCCAATTGCTGATAGGTTTTCTAAGGTGGCACACTTTATTTCATATAATAAAACTGATGATGCATCTCATGTAGCAAACTTGTTCTTTAAAGAAGTGGTACAAGTTCATGGTATGCCTAGAAAAATTGTTTCTAACAGGGATGCTAAGTTCTTAAGCTATTTTTGGAACACATTGTGGGTTAATTCAGGCACTAAAGTTTTATTTTCTACTACTTGTGATGAGAATCTACCCGTGCTTGCACAACCAACTACCCGCTGGGGTGTTGATCCATTACAGATAAAGACCGGGCCAATCACTAAGTCTAAAGCCAAGAGATTTAAGAACAACTTGACTGTCTTTATGCAAGGAGTTATCAATTCTCAAAAGGGCTTGTCCATACCTGAAGATACAAAACCTGTTTTAAGCATCCAAATGGTGGAGACCTAGGTAGCTGTTTTAGTACGAATATGGACTCTGAGCAATATGGAATTGATTTAACACTTCATGAATTCAATAGATATCATTAAGAAGTCATGTAATCAAGAAAAGATAGAATCAAAAGCATCCACAATGGTGATTTGCGCATGGAAGTATTATTTGGCTGAAAATGTCGGTTTTGCTACTGGCTTTACTGTATTTTGTTGTGTTGGCATTTTCTCTTTGTTCTAAGCAAGGGAAACATGTGAGAATCATCATCAATCTTATTTGACATCCTACGTGGCATATGGGAGCTGATTTGGAGCCTTTATAAGCTAGAAATTGGTCAAAGATTCCTTTGTAGTCAAAGTAGTCAACTAATTTCCTAATTTGATTTTATTTATTTTTTTAGGAAATTATCTTTTATTTTTGTTTTATTTATTTATTTTTCTGGAAAAAATAACTTAGGAAATTTATTATTTTATTATTTCCTTTTTAAATTAATTAATTCCTAATTCAAAATAAAATAATTAATTAATCAAAATTAGTTTAGGAAAGGAATGGAATTTTGGCCACATTAGGAATCTAGCATGCATGCCTAGTTCTGTCTTAGCTTTCTAGGGTTTATTGTTTTATGTCTTGAACCTATTTAAAGGTTATTTTTCAATGAGAATGGACCTTTAATAATATTTAGAAATTATTTTAGGAGATAGAATTCTGTTTGTTCTCTTTGATCTAAAACACCATTAGAGAGTGAGTGTTTTAGTTTTGACTTATCAATAGGGCATCCATAACCAATTATGGCATCTTCATTATACCAATGTTTCTAATCACAGGTTGGTTAGGGGTTAAGGTTTCCATAAGAACTTGAACTTAATTGAGATCCATGCTAATATAATACAAGTTTAGGCGCGAGTCGACCTAGGTTCATATCAACTTGTAATCCAAAAACTAATGGCCAAACTGAAAGTAATACATAGAACTACGTGTGCATTGTTGAAAGCATTAATTAGTAGAAATTTAAGAACTTGGGAGGAATGTTTGTCTCATATAGAGTTTCCTTATAACAGAACCATACATTCAGCTACTAAATATTCTCCATTTGAAATTGTTTATGGTTTTAATCCTTTAACTCCATTAGATTTAACACATTTGCCTTTATGTGAACATGCTAATCTAGATGGAAAATAAAAAGCTAAATTTGTTAAGCAAATTCATGAAAAGACAAAAGCAAATATAGAAAGACAGATTGAGTAATACGCAAAGGTTGCTAATCAAGGTCGGATTAAGGTTGTGTTTGAATCAGGAGATTGGGTTTGTTGCACTTAAGAAAAGAGAGGTTTCTTGAACAACGCAAGTCCAAGTTTTTGCCTCGAGGAGATGGATCATTTCAAGTTTTGGAGAGGGTTAATGAAAACACTTACACGCTTGATTTACCAGGTGAGTATAATGTGAGTGATACTTTGAATATTGCTTATTTATCTTCTTTTTATGTAGGTGATGACTTCGATTTGAGGACAAATCACTTTCTAGAATAGGGGAATGATGAGAATCCATCTACACCGGTACAACCTACAACCCGCTAAGGTGCTGATCCTATGCAATTGAAGATAGGGCCAATTACTATGGTACAAGTTAATAGGTTTAAGGATAATCTAGTTAGCTTCATACAAGGTGTGATTAAATCTTAAGAAGTCATGGTTATACACGAAGATTCTATGCTCGTGCTAAGCATCCAAGTTGTGAAGGCAGAAATGGACCTGAGAAGCTGTTTTGGTGTATCTATGGACTTCGGGTAGCAAAAGATGGGTTTGTTATCTTATGGACATGATTAAGCTCACCAAGTGGCCATTAAATCAAGCCAAGACAAAATCAAGTGTGTTTAATCATGACCAAAGGTGCACAAAATTCAACATGGCCGAATTTTACTATTTTGGGTCTAAGAAGGACCTTTCTTGCATTTCAAGCAAGCTTTGCTTATTCCAATCCATAGAAACATATGGAAACCAGTTTTAATCTTATTTTGCATCCTATATGGCATACTGGATCTGATTTAGAGCCTAAATTAGTTGGTGATTGGACAAAGATAGCTTATTTAGAAAACTAGTCAACTACTTTCCAAATCTGAAATTTGACTTTTGTTTTAGGAAATAGTCTTTTATTATTTTTACTTAATTATTTGCTGGACAAATTAATTTAGGAAGGTTGATATTTTATTATTTTGATTGTAAATTAATTAATACCTATTTCAAAATTAAAGAATTAATTAATACAAATTAGATTAGGAAAGTTAAGTGAATTTCAGCCACCTCATCATTCTAACTTCATTGGCCGGTTTTTACCTAGTAGTTTTAGGGTTTATTTTCTTTGTGACTTTAATCTATTTAAGGGCTTATTTTTCAATGAAATGTGGCTTACATTATTTATTCAAAAATTATTGTGAGAAAGAATTTCTCTTTATTCTCTTTGAATACCTAAAACATCGAATAAAAATCGAGTGTTTTAGTTTGACTTATCAATAGGATATCTATCACCAAATGTGGTGTCTTCATTATATACCAAGGCTTCTAATCACAAGTTCATTAGGAATCAAGGTGACCATTAAAATCTGAACTTAATTTCGATATGGACTAGTATAATACGGGTTTAGGAGTAAGTCGACCTAGGTTTGTGTCAAATCCATTATGCCACCCATGGCTTCAACATGAATATAAGAAGGCAAAGCCAAGCCTAATCACCAAGGTAAGTGTTCTAAACCTAAGAGTGAGAAGAAAAAGGGAGAGAAGAAAAAAAATTTATCTTAGCCAAGATGAGATTAAAAAGGCATTTTTAAGTAAAAAACCAATGATGGTTATGTTGTATAAAAATGCTTATTTAAATCATCTAGAAAAAAAAAAATTGTCTTAGCCAAGATGAGAGATTAAAAAGGCATTTTTAAGTAAAAAACCAATGCTGGTTATGTTGTATAAAAATGCTTATTTAAATCATCTAGCTAACACTAAAAAGCTTGTATTGCCAAGTTCTATATCTTCTCTTTTGCAGAAGTTTGATGATGTTTTTCTGGAGGAGATCCTGAGTGCTTTACCACTTATTCGAAGGATTAAACATAAAATAGATTTTATTCTGAGAACCGCAATTCCTAATGGATCTGCATATAGAAGTAATCCTGAGGAGATAAAGGAATTTCAATGCTAGGTAAGTGAGTTTCATGAAAAAGGTTACATTAGAGAAAATATGAGTTTATGTGTTGTACTTGTGTTGCTAGTACCTAAGAAAGAAGGTTCATGGCGTATGTGTGTAGATTGTAAGACTATTAATAATATAACTCTTAAGTATAGGCATCTTATTCCTAGATTAGATGATATGCTTGATGAGTTATATGGTGCATGCATGTTTTCTAAAATTGATCTTAGGTGTGGGTATCATCAAATAAGAATGAAAGAGGGGGATGAGTGGAAAATCACATTTAAGACAAAATATGGTCTATATGAGTGTTTAGTAACGCCTTTTCGGTTAAGTAATGCACTTATCACTTTAATGAAATTAATGAATCATGTCATGCATCCATTCATTGGAAAATTTATGGGTATATATTTTGATGATATTCTTATATATAGTAGGAACTTAGATGATCATGCAGGACATTTTAGGTTAGTTTTAGAAGTACTTAGGAAAAAAAGATTGTTTGCTAATCTTATAATGTGTGATTTTTGTAACATATTACAATAACAGAAAAGTAAGAAAAAATAAATAAATAACAAACGAAGAAAGAAAATTAGAGAAATGAATTATCACCTTTTTCAAGAAAATTTTATTCATAAGAAATAAGTTTTGGAGTGTACATTTTTAAAAAAGAAAGCATATTAAAAATAAAAATAAAAAGAGTTGAAAAGGAAAAGAGAAAAAATTGTAATTGAAGAAAGTTAGTTTTCTCTAAAAGTTTTTGGCATTGTTAATATCTATTTAAGCATTTCTGATTTTGTAGAGTATTTTCAACAAATGCTAAGTGATTTTTAAGTGATGTTTAGTTTGGAGACGTATTGAATAAGTTGTTTGCCAGAAAGAGGGATTTGTCTTTGTAAGGTAGAATCTATTACTTGCACATAGTCATTGATTTTTAATGTAAATTTTTTTTTCGTAGTTAATTACCTTTTCCTTTCTTTCACTGAGCATTTCTCCTCTAACCTAATCATTACAAGCTGCTAAATATCTATTGATCCCATGTTTCACTTTCAATCTATATTAGTGGAATGTTTAAGATCATGTCAAGCATATGAAGCTAGTGCTTAATTTTAAGGCCATTGTTGGTGTAGATCTCTCTAGAGGCATAATATTGAGTGCTATGACTTGCTTTTTACACATAGATACTTTGAAAATGAGGCGTTAAGTTGCATATATACTTTGAAATTATTGTATAACACTTTTGATTTAATTCTTTAAGGCTATTACAATCATAATGCTTACTACTTATTTTAAATTTTCTAGTTTTGAAGTTTGTTTGTATGTTTGTTTTCTAAGATTTAAGTTGTTTTAAAGTTGATGTCGATTTAGCTTGTTTTTGAAGTTCTAAGTTCTTAATTTGATGTGTTGTTGTGTTTTAAGCTATTTGTCTGTTTACTTTAATAGTTTAGTTGTTTTTAAGTTAGACAATTGGTTTTTTCCTTAAGGATAATCAAACATTTAAATTTAGGGTGTGATAATGTGCATTTTACTCACTAATCTAGTCTATCTAAGTTTAATTATTTGTTTGATAACTCAAGATTCTGGTTTTTTTTAAAATGTTTTGTTCTCTTTTTGTCGAAAAAGCTTCATTTTGTTTTTGAAACTTATTTACTAAATATTGAAATTTTGAGCTAATTTGAAGTGATTTCTTAAGAATTAAATTAGAAGCATGAAAATAAAGTCTTATGGAAGCTAGTTTGGCATGCCCACTAACTTTAGAGAGGTGTACATGCCAAAATGGAATCACCACGAGGAAAAATTTAGCAAGCTTGTCATATCCACCTACTTTATTGAAGTGCTCACACTAACTTCGTTAAGGAAGGAAGAAGAAAGTGGGGAGCCCACCTTGTTTGTGGATAGGCCATGCCATTTCTTCTTGATCTGCACGTGAGAAGCCTTTTGTAGAGTTTAAATGTTGACTCTTGAAAGTTAAGGCTAGGCCATTAATGAATCATGTGACTTACATATGACTAATCTTGAAGATAATCTTGTAATCAAGATAAAATCGTGGAGCTTTAGCTATCTAGGATCAAGATTAGCGATGCTCTTGAGAATTGGGTGTATGCAAAAGCTAAAGAGAGAGATTGGATTTTGGAGAATTAAACACTACAATTTAGAGAGAGAAAGGTTTTAATAGAGAGAGAGAGAGAGAGAGAAAGACACAAAGAGAGAGAGAAAGAGAGAAGCTCTATTGGAGTTTTTAAAGAGCCTAAAACTTTAGGTGTGCTTGGAAAAGCCATCACCTATTAAGAATGTCCTCATCGCTTCTCTAAATTTGTAAAAGAATTCTTATATTTTGTTAAGACAATGGATAAATTAATGGATTCTACTTTATTTTTATTTTTGTTGTTTATGCTTTTATGAGAGACTAGATCTTTGATCTAGGACCTTAATGGATAATTTCTATCTTATTTGTAATTTCCTTGGATTAATGGAAGAGCATACATAATTAGATTGAGAGATTTGTTAGGTGTTGTTCAAATTGAAAAATTAGTACTTGATAAGACTAATTTGATAGATAGAAAAGAGAAAAATGCAAACTAAAAACTATTGTGAGATGAGAAAGCTTGTTTAGGTCTTGGACAAAGTTTTTAATAACCCATTTAGCTTGGATAATTATAAAGGAAATTAATTGCATGGTCAATTGATAGAATTAGGAAGAAATTCCAATTTAAGTAAATTTTTCGTATATTTTGCTTGCCTTAAGAGAGAAAGTGAATAAACTAAGAAATCCTTTATTGATAATTGGAAAAGAAATTAATCATTAATAACCAAATTAAGAAGCCATTTGTTTAGTCGAAGTGAAATCATGGTTCTAAAACTTTTATTCATAAATTTCGATTACAATTCTATAGTGTTGATTTTATTTTGCATAATTTCTAGATGTTAATTTAGATTATCATTAAATTTGAATTTTTTTATGATAATTTTTAAATAAAGTTAATTAGTAACAACTTTTAATAGTTGTCTAAAATAGACCAATTTCAAACATTGTACCTGATGCGAATTCGCTTGTACTCATACAACGGACTACTCCCTGGGGTGCTCATCATATACAATTGATGACGGGACCAATCACAAGGGCACAATCTAAGAGATTTCAGGACAAATCGGTTAGCTTCATCTAAGGTGTGATTAAATCCCAAGAGGGTATGACAATATTTGAAGATCCAAATCCTATCTTATGCATCCAAGTTATAAAGGCCGAAATAGACTTGGCAAGCTGTTTTGGTGCATCTAAAGGTTCCAAACAGCAAGGGATTACTTTGTTAACTTATGAACATAATTAAACTCACCAATGGATCATGGAATCTTGCTAAGGTAGAATCGAAGCTATTCAAATGAGGCATTTGCAATGCAGTTTAATTTGGTTAGTTTGAGTCATTTCAGTGCTGACTTTGATATTTCTTGTTGTTCAAGCAAGTTTTTCTTATTTCAATCAAGGTCCACGTATGGGAATCAATATTAATCCTATTTGGCATCCTGCATGGCATAATGTAACTGATTTGGAGCCTAAAATAGTTGGTGATTGGACAAAGACAGCTTAGTTTGAAAACTAGTCAATTAGTTTTCTAATTTACAATTTGATTTTTTTAGGAAATAGTCTTTTATTTTGGTTTTTATTTGATTACTTGCTGGACAATTAAACTTGGGAAAGTTGATACTTTACTATTTTGATTGTAAATTAATTACTTCCTATTTCAAAATTAAGGAATTAATTCATCCAATTTAGATTAGGAAAGGTTGGAAAATTTGGCCACATCATATTTCCTTATCACTTGGCCGGTTTTAACCTAATACTTTTAGGGTTTTACTTTGCTCATTCAAGCCTATTTAAAAGGCTTATTTTTCAATGAAAAAGCAGTTGAGAATATTAATCAAAAATTATTTGTGAGATAAATTCTCTTTGTTCTCTTTGAACACTTAAAACATTAAATAGAAATCAACTGTTTTAGTTTGACTTATCAATAGGACATCCATCATCTAATGTGGCGTCTTCATCATATACCAAGATTTCTAATCACAAATTGATTAGGGGTTAAGGTGACCATTAGAACCTAAACTTAATTGTGATACAGGCTAATTGATACGAACCTAGGTTGACTTGTTCCTAAACCCGTATTATATTAGCCTACATCACAATTAAGTTTAGGTTTTAATGGACACCTTAACCCCTAATCAACTTGTGATTAGAAAGCTTGGTATATGATGAAGAAGCCATAATAGGTGATGGATATCCTATTGAGAAGTCAAACTAAAATACTTAATTTCTATGCAATATTTTAGGTGTTCAAAGAGAACAAAGAGTATTATTTCTCACAAATAGTTTTCTATATGAATAATGTACTATATATTCAACTAGGTCAAAACTGGCCAAGCATAAACAATTCCTAATATGGCTGAATTTCAACTTCCTTTCCTAATCTAATTTAAATTACTTAATTCCTTTATTTTGAATTAGGAATTAATTAATTTACAATTGAAATGATAAAATATCAACTTTCCTAATTTAATTTGTCCAACAAATAAAAACCAAAATAAAAGATAGTTTCATAAAACAAAAAGTCTAACTTAAATTACGAAACTACTTGACTAGTTGACAACTAAGCTGTATTTATCCAATCTCTAGCTAGTTTAGGCTCCAAATTAGCTCACATATGTTATGTAGGATGCCAAATATGAACTAATAATGATTTCCATACATTGCCTCTTGATTAGAATAAGTCAAACTTACTTGAACAACAAAATAAGTCAAAGTCAGCAACAAAAATGAGCAATTTTAGCCAACAAGAGGAGTCATGTGCAAAACTGGAATTTTAAATGCTTTTGCTTCTACCTTGACATGATTCCATGGACTTTTGGTGATGACAATTGAGTTCATAAAGTGTTGAATCCATTCCTTGCAGCCCGGGATCCAAAAATATACCAAAATAGCTTATCGGGTCCATTTCTGCCTTCGTAACTTGGATACACAAGACAAGCTTTGGATCTTCGGATAATATGATGCCTTCTTGAGATTGAATCACTCCTTGGATGAAGCTAGCCAGATTATCTTTGAATTTGCTAGCTTATGCCCTAGTGGTTGGTCTCTGCTTCATTTGTAATGGATTGGCATCCCAGTAGGTAGTTGGTTGTACAGATACGAGCGAATTCTTATCATTCCCCTCCTCTTGAAAACGATTTTCCCTCGAATCAAAATCATCAGCTACAGCAAATGGAGATAAATCAACAAGATTAAATGTAGCACTAACATTATACTGACCTGATACGTTAAGCTTGTAGGCATTTTCATTGATCCGCTCCAAGACTTGAAAAGGCCATCCCTTCAAGGCATAAGCTTTGACTTTCATTGCTTCGGAAACCTATTGTTTCTTAGATGCAACCAATCCCAATCTCTTAGGTCAAATACTATCACAACAAACTTAGAAATACAAGTTCTTTTCAGCAAAAATCACATTTTTCAGTATTAGTAACCAATCTCTCCTTCCTAAGTATTCTTAAAGCTAACCTAAGATGTCCAACATGCTCATCTAAATTTTTACTATATACAAGAATACCATCAAAATAAACAACCACAAATTTTCCAATGAATGGATGCATGACATAATTCATTAACCTCATAAAAATACTAGATGCATAAGTTAAGCCAAAAGGCATCTCTAACCACTCATACAATCCATACTTAGTTTCAAATACAATTTTCCATTCATCTTCCTCTTTCATCCTAATTTGATGATACCCACTCCTAAGGTTAATTTTAGTAAACATGCATGCACCATGCAATTCATCTAGCATATCATATGATCTAGGAATTTGATGCCTATATTTAATATTTATATTATTAATAGTCCTACAATCAATACGCATGCACCATGAACCATCTTTCTTAGGTACTAAAAAAACAAAAACAGCACATGGACTAATGCTTTCATGAGTATAACCAAATTTCAATACTTTCCTAATCTAATTTGGAATAATTAATTCCTTTTGAAATAGGAATTAATTAATAATATCAACTTTCCTAAACTAATTTTTCCAAGAAATAAATAAATAAAAACCAAAATAAAGACTATTTCCTAAAATAAGATGTCAAACTCAAATTAGGAAACTAGTTGAAAACTAAGCTGTCTTTATCCAATCTCCAGCTAGTTTAGACTCCAAATCAGTCCCATATGCCATGTAGGATGCCAAATAAGGGCTCTTTGATTGCTTTTGCTTCTGTCTTAACATGATTCCATGGCCTCTTTGTGATATCAATTGCGTTCACAAAGTGTTGAATCCATTCCTCGCTGCTCGGGGTTCAAAAATTACCAAAACAGGTTGTCGGGTCCGTTTCCACCTTTGTGACTTGGATACACAAGACGGGCTTTAGATCTTTGGATAATGTCATGCCCACTTGATATTGAATCACTCTTTGGATGAAGCTAACCAGATTGTCTTTGAATTTCATAGCTTGTGCTCGAGTAATTGATCCCGACTTCATTTGTAAAGGATTAGCACTCCAACAGGTAGTCGATTGTACATATATGGGTGGATTCTATCATTCCCATTCTCTTGAAAAGGATTTGCACCTACAACAAATGGAGATAAATCAGAAACATTAAATGTATCACTCACATTATACTCACCTGGAAGGTCAAGTTTATAAGCATTCTCATTGACCCTCTCGAAGACTTGAAAAGGTCCATCCCCTCGAGGCATCAGCCTTGATTTTTTTTGTTCGGGAAATCTCTCCTTTCTTAAATGCAACCAAACCCAATCTCCAAGTTCAAATACAACCGTTATTCGGCCTTGATTAGAATTCTTTGCATATTGTTCCGTCCTCCTCTCAATGTTTGCTTTTGTCTTCTCATGAATCTGCTTTACAAAATTATCTTTTTGTTTTCCATCTAGATTAGCACGTTCAGTTAAAGGCAAATGTGTTAAATCTAATGGAGTCAAAGGATTAAAACCACAAACAATTTCAAATTGAGTATATTTAGTAGCCGAATGCAAAGATATATTATAAGCAAATTCAACATGTGGCAAACATTCCTTCCATGTTTTTAAATTTCTACTAATGAAAGCTTAATACAGATAAAGTCCTATTTACTACTTTAGTTTGCCCATCAGTTTGTGGGTGACAAGTAGTTGAAAATAAAAGTTTAGTTCCGAACTTAGCCCACAAAGTTTTCCAAAAGTAACTTAAAAACTTAGCATCCCTCTCCGAAACAATAGTTCTAGGCATACCATGCAACCTCACAATTTTCTTAAAGAATAAGTTAGCAACATTAGATGCATCATCAGTTTTATAAAACATGCAATAAGATGTTCCATCTTCTAAAATCTATCCAAAATAACAAAAAAAAAAAAGTAATACTGCCAGGCCTCCAAGGCCCTCACCAACGTATACATCTATTTGTCATATGTCGAGTACTTCAATGCCACTTAATTGAGCTTCTTACTAAAGGACGCTATGGGTCGTCCTTCATGCATTAAAACAACCCCAATACCTTGGATTTCACATCGGGTATGGAGGATGTTCTCTCTTTCAACTTGGTCCTTATCTTTATATATAGTTAGAACCCTCCTTACAACCAAGCTCAATTCGGCTTTTAAGGCTTTAAGTGTCTCAGCTTCTTCTTGCTCTTCATCTCTAATTTCTTCATCAACAAATTTGGCCTTTCCCTCGGATTCCTCACTTTTGGATTCCAAGTCTCCATTTGATACGAACCTAGGATAACTTGCTTCTAAACACGTATTATATTAGCCAGGATCTAATTATGTTCACATTCTAATGGTCACCTTGACTCCTAACCAACCTGTGAATAGAAACCTTGGTATATAATCAAGACACCACAATACGTGAGGGAAGGCCTATTGATAAGTCAAACTAAAACACTCATTCGCTAATGGTCTTTTAGGTGTTCAAAAGAACGAAGAGAATTTAATCTCATAAATAATTTTCTATATAAAACTCAAGCTTAATTCTTATTGAAAAAATAATCCTTTAAATAGGCTACAAAGTCACAAAATAAACCCTAAAAACAAAAGGGAAAACTGGCCATACAAAGTGGTTTCCTATGGTAGCCGAAATTCTCACTTCTTTCCTAATCTAATTTGGATTAATTAATTAATTTACAATGAAAATAATAAAATAATAAATTTCCTAAACTTATTTTTCCAGGAAATAAATAAATAAAAACCAAAAAGTAACGATAATTTTCTAAAACAAAAAGTAGAATCAAATTAGGAAACTAAAATACTAGCTTTTGACTAAGTTGACTTTGACCATTCTTTGACCAATTTGAGCTCCAAATTAGCTTCAATATGCTTTTTAGGATGCCAAATAAACTGATCATGAAGTCCTGCATGTTTTCCTTGCTTGGAAGAAAGAGAAAAAGCCAAATCAGCACAATACAGTAAAGCCAGTACAAAATGCAGCAAAACCGGGCAAATCTTGGACCCATGAGCACACCACCTGTTTGTTTGCCTTTGAAGCTGACTTGACTTGATTTCATGACTTCTTAGACATATTAATTGAATCCATAAATATTTGGAACCATTTCATGCTACCCAGACTCCTAAAAAATACAAAAACGGCTACCTGGGCCCGTATCAGCTTCCACCACTTGTATGCTTAAAACAGGTCTTGGTTCTTCGGGAATTGACACACCCTCTGGATAATGGATTATGCCCTGGATAAATACAGTAAGGTGATCCCTGAACCTCTTAGCTTGATCTCTAGTGATTGCCCCGGTCTACATCCGAATCGGGTCAGCACCCCAGCAGGTTGTTAGTTGTGCAGGCTCGGGCGGAATCACATAATTCCCCTCCTCTTGAAAAGCATTTGTCCTCAAATCTAGATCATCACCTGCAGAAAAAGGAGATAAAACAGCAACATCAAATGTGGCACTAACACTATACTCACCTATTAAATCAAGTTTGTAGGTATTCTCATTAATCCGCTTCAAAACTTGAAAAGATCCATCCACATGCGGCATGAGCTTTGACTTTCTTTGTTTAGGAAACCTCTCCTTTCGTAAGTGCAACCAAACCAATTCTCCTAGGTCAAACAATATCACAACAAAATCTAGAAATACAGGCTCATTATGGTAAAAATTACACTTTAAAAAGTTAACAAACAATATTTCCCAAATTTTCAAATTTGCACTAAGTAAAGCTCTCAATAATGCAGATAAAGTTCTATGCAACAAAAATATCTTTAAATAAGTATCTTTAAAATTCATGACCAGCAATGTTTTCTTACTTAAGATATTGAATTTTGCTTCACTCTTGGCTTTTGCACTAAATTCCTCACTCTCAGCTTTCTTTAAATTTTTCCACTCAACCTGGATTTTAGAGCATTTGCCTGGTTGGTCTTGCACAGCTTGGACTCCTTGAATGGGTGTTGATGCTATAGGGGCCATGCTAGTCCTCTCCTTGAGTTGTTCGGCCATCCTCCTTTGTTGTATTTGAATTTGATCTTTGTACACCTTTTTAGGAGTTAATGCCTCTAGCTTGACCTTTTTACCTTTAAATCTAAAAGCAATACTATTCTCTCTACCATAATGAATAGCATCTCTATCAAATTGCCAAGGTCTACCAAGTAAAATATGTCCTGCATGCATAGGAACCACATCACACAAAACCACATCCACATATTTATCAATGCTGAATCGTACTTTGGCTTGTTTATTTACTTTCATCTCACCATTATTATTTAGCCATTGTAATCTATATGGTTCTGGATGTTTAATAGTTGTTAAGCCTAATTTATGAAACACAATGTTACTAATTACATTAGTACAACTTCCACTATCAATAATCATGCTACAAATCTTACCTTGGATCTCACATCGAGTGTGGAAGATGTTCTCTCTTTGAATTTCATCCTCATCTTTGTATGCAGCCAGCACTCTCCTAGAAACCAAGCTTAATTCAGCATGGGAAGCACTCAAAGTTTCAGCTTCACTTTCAAGCTCTTCCTCCTCTTCTTGCTCGGTTTCACACTCACTTTCTTCACTTTCCGACTCTAGCTTACCATTGCCTTTTAATATCATGATCCTTCTATTTGGGCATTGGCTAGCGATGTGTCCTCGTCCCTGGCACTTAAAATAAATAATTTCTCTTGATCTTGAAGGTTTAGGATCAGATTTTATCTCATTTTTATGTGTTTGGACAGATTCGGTTTTAGGCTCCTTGCTTGGCTGATTGGTGCTTTCTTCTCCCATCTTCAGCTTTGGCTTGCTTTCATAGGTTGGATTGTTTCGCCAATCACTTGGAATTCATCTTCCAATATTGGAAACTCCTCCAAATGGTGAGTCTACACCCCTCCTCTTGAATTGATGCTCTAATTTAATAGCCACATGCAACATCTCCTCCAATTCCACATATTGTTGCAATTATAGTTGGTTGGCTATCTCACGATTCAAACCACCAAGGAACCTGGCCATGGTTGCTTCTCTATCCTCATTAATGTTTAATCTCATCATAAGCATCTCCATCTCCTTGTAATAATCCTCCACAGACCTACTTCCTTGAGATAAAGATTGAAGCCTTTGATGCAGCAACCTATGATAGCGTGATGGTACGAATCGCTTCCTCATGGCTCCTTTAATTTGTTGCCATGTAGTGATCAAGTCATCACCAACTCTCCTTCGGGTGTTTTGCTCATTGGTCCACCATTGGAGTGCATAATGACCAAACTCCATTGCTTCCATCTTCACCTTCTTGGCCTCCGAATAATTATGACAATAAAAAATCATTGCCATTCTCTCCTCCCATTCCAAATATGCTTTCGGATCACTTTTTCCTATGAAAAGTGGAATGTTTATCTTGATGTTCCCTAGATCATCATCTTCATTCCTTGCTGGTCTCCCACGGATTGGCCTTTCTTGAGGTTCAAAAATTTCATCAAACCCCTCATCCAAGTCATCTCCAAAGTTATTTTGCCCGAATTCCTCTCTTGGTCGCCCTCGGCCTCCTCGACCTCGACCTCGACCTCAACCTCATCCTCCATGAGCATCTAACCTTATATTCGGCACTCCTTGGGATGTTTCTAACCTGTCCATCCTTTGATTTAAATAGTCAAATTAAGTATTCATCCGTTGTAGTTGCTCCAAGACAGCCCTCATGTTCGTTTGCTTACCACTCCCCGAAGCTCGGGAACCGCCATGGAATCCTATGGACTCTTCTTCATTAATTCTTGAAGGTGGATCTCCTCATCTCACCCTTGAATCTGCCATGTTAGTATAAATAAAGTAAAATAAAATAAATTCTCACCAAAAGTCACTCCCTCACGTGTTTCACTCAATTAAAGTCTCAACACTCGTGTTTTCACACTAGTTTCGGCTTTTACCCTCTTTTAAGCTCACACATTCTTGCCTTTTTCCTCTCAATGAACTATCTCAAAGTCCTAATTAAAACACCCATAAAACAACAATTAGATCACAAGTATGTTTTAATTAAACTTATCAACAAATGCCCACAAAACAGCAATTAGATCACAAGTATGTTTTAATTAAACTTATCAACAAAATAGTAGCAAAAAGTAAGCAATACCGAAGGAATTAACAAAACCTAATTTTCGGCTTTCTAGGAAAATAAAGATAATAAGGAAAATTTTGGAATTAGCAAGAACTGGACCAGATGATAGGAGATTAAGGATTTAAGAATAAAATTTAGGAAAAAGAATTTCAAACACGAACAAGAATCAAATCGAACAAAAAGATAGAATAGTGTTGGTTGTTGTTCTTGTAATTCAAAGTTTTGTATCAAATCCTTTAGCTAATTTTAATCCAATAATTTAAGCATCCAAAATTCCAAAGATCCAGCAACAAAAATAATTCTTCGGCAACTCCAAATATGTAACAAATTGTCAACAATGCAGCAGTTCAAAGAAACTTCCAGCAAACACCAAATTCAACAAACCAAAATTTTTTTTTTATTCGGCTTTTTGTTCTATTTTTTTTTTCACTCATAGAACATATAACAAATGCAGTAACAAAGATCAACACTAAAAATTGTAATTCTACACCAAAAATCCACCAAACCCGTGGCCTTCAACAAAAACAAAAGTGTAGCTTTTTTTCTTTTTTTAATATCTGTTTGAATTTTTTTTTGAATATATGAATGCAAATAGTGAAGACTAAAATAGAAAAGAAAAATCAACAAAAACCAAATTAACAAGAACAATGATAAAACACAACCAACCAACTTGGAAACAAAAATACGGTAGGACAAGGAAAACCTAATTTGACAAGAAATGAATTTTTTTTTTCTTTTAAGATGCAGAATGTGTATGATCATAGAAACAACCTTAACCTAATGCTAAAATTGTAGAATAACACAAAAACAAAGCAAATAAAGATAGATCAAACCTGAACAAAATTTGTCTCTGATACTAAATGATACAAACCTAGGACGACCTGCTTCTAAATCCGTATTATATTAGCCAGGATCTAATTATGTTCAAGTTATAATGGTCACCTTGACCTCTAACCAACCTGTGATTAGAAATCTTGGTATATAATGAAGATGCCACAATAGGTGATTGAAGCTCTATTGATAAGTTAAACTAAAACACTCATTTGCTAATGGTGTTTTAGATGTTCGAAAGAACAAAGAGAATTAAATCTCATAAATAATTTTCTGTATAAAATTCAAGCTTAATTCTTATTGAAAAAATAAACCTTTAAATAGGTTACAAAGTCACAAAATAAACCCTAAAAACAAAAGGGAAAACTGGCTATACAAAGTGGTTTCCTATGGTGGTCGAAATTCTCATTCCTTTCCTAATCTAATTTGGATTAATTAATTCCTTTATTTTGAATTAGGAATTAATTAATTTAAAATGAAAATAATAAAATAATAACTTTCCTAAAATTATTTTTCCAGAAAATAAATAAATAAAAACCAAAAAGTAATGATAATTTCCTAAAACAAATAGTAGAATCAAATTAGGAAAATAAAATACTAGCTTTTTGACTAAGTTGACTTTGATCTTTTCTGACCAATTTGAGCTCCAAATCAGCTTCAATATGATTTTTAGGATGCAAAATAAACTGATCATGAAGTCCCACACATTTCCCTTGCTTGGAAGAAAGAGAAAAAGCCAACTCAGCACAATACAGTAAAGCCGGCACAAAATACAGCAAAACCCGACAAATCTTGGACCCACGCACACACCACCTGTTTGTTTTCCTTTGAAGCTGACTTGACTTGATTTCATGACTTATTAGACATATTAATTGAATCCATAAATATTTGGAACAATTTCATGCTACCCAGACTCCTAAAAAGTACAAAAACCGCTATCTGAGCCCGTATCGATTTCCACCACTTGCATACTCAAAACAGATCTTGGTTCTTTGGGAATTGACACACCCTCTGGATAATGGAGTATGCCCTGGATAAAGGCAGAAATGTGATCCCTAAACCTCTTAGCTTGAGCTCTAGTGATTGGCCCAGTCTTCATCCGAATCGGCTCAGCACCCCAGCGAATTGTCGATTGTCCAGACTCGGGTGGAATCACATCACTATTACCTTTCAACACCATGATCCTCCTATTTGAGCATTGATTGGTAATGTGTCCTCATCCCTGGCACGTAAAACATACAATATCTCTAGTTCTTGAAGGTTTATGATCAGATTTACCTTCAATTCATGGTGCTTCAACAAATTCGATTTTGTCTTCCCTTTTTGGCCGAGTAGAACTTTCTTCACAATGCTTCGGTTTTGGCCTTGTGTCATATGTGGGATTGCTTCTCCAAACACTTGGATTTGATCTCATTGGTTCTTAAGTTTGATAGTCACATGCAACATCTCTTCCAATTCCACATATTGTTGCAACATCTCTTCCAATTCCACATATTGTTGCAATTCAACTTAATTGGCTATCTCATGACTCAACCCACCTAGAAACCATGCTATGGTTGCCTCTCGATCTTTATTTATGCTCAACCTCATCATGAGCATCTCCATCTCCTTGTAGTAGTCCTCTATGATTCTACTCCCTAGAGTCAATAATTGGAGTCTGTGATGCAGCAACCTATGATAGTGAGTCAATACAAATCTCTTCGTCATGGCTCATTTCATTTGGCGCCAAGTAGTAATCAATTCATCTCCGACTTTTATTCAGGTACTTTGCTCATTTGTCCACATTGGAGTGCATAATGTCCAAACTCCAAAGCTGCCAATTTAACCTTCTTAGCTTTTGAATAGCTATGATAATAAAAAATTATCTCCATTCGCTCCTCCCACTCTAGGTAAGCTTTCCAATCACTCTTTCCCATAAATGGCAGGATGTTGACCTTAATGTTTCCAAGATTATCATCTTCTTCTCTAGCTTGTCTCCCATGGGTTGGCCTTCCTTGGAGTGCAAAAATATCATCAATTTTCTCTTCAAGATTATCTCCAAAATTACCATCCCCGAATTCTTTACTAGGTCGTTTATGGCCTCCTCGACCTCGGCCTCCATGTGCATCAAATCTTGAATTCAGTCCACTTCGTGATGTTTCTAACTTGTCCATCCTTTGATATAGGTGATCAAAGTGAGCACTCATCCTTTGAAATTGTTCCAAGACCGCCATCATGTCGATAGATTCACCTCCACTTCCCATTGCTCGAGACTCACCCTTGAACCCTACGGATTCCTCTTCATTAAGCCTAAATATGCCATCTTCTCTTCTTATCCTAGAATCTGCCATGTTAGTATAAATAACACAAAAATTCTCACCAAAATCACTCCCTCACGTGTTTTACTCAAATAAGGTCTCAACACTCGTGTTTGCACATTAGTTTTGGCTTTTATCCTCTTTTAAGCTCACACTCTCTTACTTTTTTTCACTCACAAGAATATCTCAAAGTTCTACTTAAAATATACGAAAAACAACAACTAGACCATAAGTATGCCTTTGTTAAACTTATCAATAAAATGGCAACTAAAGCAAGTAAATATTGAGTGAATTAATAAAACCTAGTCATGACCCTACTATCCAAAAATAAGGTAATTCACAAGCAATTTTCAGAATCAATGAGAATCTAACCAGAATATTAAGGAACCAAAAATTTAAGAATAAAATATAGTAAAGAGATTCAAACAACGAATGATAATAAATTTGAACAAAATATTGAATAGTTGTTGGTTGTAGTTCCAGTAATTCAAGTCTTTGTCTAAATTCCTTTAACCAATTTTAATATAAATAATTTTAGCACTAAAAAATTCAAATTTCCAGCAACTCCAAAATTCAATTTTTCAAACTTAAACAAATCCAGATTCCAAACTTTCAATCAAAACCAACCTTTTACAATTTTTTTTTATTCCGCTTTTTTTTTTTTCACTCACAGAATATAACACAACTCCAGTAACAAGAATTAACACCAAAAATTGCAATTCCAAAGTCAAAAACTCCACCAAACCTGAGACCACATTCCAAACAAAAACAGATTGCACGATTTTTAAGTTTTATGCAATATGCTTTCAAATCTCTCTCCTTTTTTTAAAAAAAAAATATATGAATGCAACTAATTAAGATTAAAACAGCAAAGAAAAATCAACAATAAACTAAAATACTCAAAACTAATACGCAAAACAACCAAAAAACTAGGAAGCAAAAAAATTTAGATAAAACAAAAAACAAATTTGGCTATGAAGAAAAATCCTTTTTTTTTTATGTTAAACATATCATGAAGAAGATAGAAAAAAACTTAACCTAATGCTAAAATTGCATATTAACACAAAACAAAACAAAATAAATAAGATAGTTAAAACCTTATCAAAATTCGGTTCGATACCAAATGATAAGAACCTAGGTCGACTTCCTCCTAAACCCATATTATATTAGCCCGGATCTTAATTATATTCAGATTCTAATGGAAACCTTAAATTCTGATCAACTTATGATTAGAAATATTGGTATAGGATGAAGACGCCACAATAGGCGATGGATGTCCTATTGATAAGTTAAACTAAAACGCTTGATTTCTATTAAGTGTTTTAAGTGTTCAAAGAGAACAAAGAGAATTCTTTCTCATAAATATTTTTATGTATGAATAATGTACTTAGTATTATTGAGAAATTAAGCCTTTAAATATGTTTGAAAACACAAAATAAAATCCTAAACAATTAGGTCAAAACCAGCCATAGAGATTAGGAAACAATGGTGTTCGTCGAATTTCAATCATTTCCTAATCTAATTTGGATTAATTAATTCCTTTATTTGAAATAGGAATTAATTAGTTTTACAATTAAAATAATAAAATATGAATTTTATTAAACTAATTTGTCCAGAAAATAAATAAATAAAAACCAAAATAAAGACTATTTCCTAAAATAGAAAGTCTAACTTAAATTAGGAAACTAGTTGACTAGTTGACAACTAAACTGTCTTTATCCAATCTCCAACTAGTTTAGACTCCAAATCAGCTCCCATATGCCATGTAGGATGCCAAATAGGATTAATAATGATTCCCATATGTTTTTCCTTAATTGGAATAAGTCAAACTTGCTTGATCAACAAAAGAAGTCAAAGCCAGCAACAAAATGAGCAATTTCGGACAAAAAGAAAGGCTATGCTCAAATGAGCTCTTTGATTGCTTTATCTTCTACCTTGAGATGATTACATGGCCTCAT
The DNA here is from genome assembly GCF_031755915.1 of Ziziphus jujuba. NCBI lineage: Eukaryota > Viridiplantae > Streptophyta > Magnoliopsida > Rosales > Rhamnaceae > Ziziphus > Ziziphus jujuba. The sequence continues at coordinate 23,707,645 of NC_083379.1, forward strand.
GGTGATATCAATTTAGTTCACAAAGTTTTGAATCCATTCATCACTGTCCAAGGTCCGAAAATGTACCAAAACAACTTACTAGGTCTGTTTCCACCTTTGTGACTTGAATACACATGATGGGCTTTGGATCTTTGGATAATGTCATGATCACTTGAGATTGAATCACTCATTGGATGAAGCTTACCAAATTGTCTTTGAATTTCCTAGCTTATGCTAGAGTGATTGGTCCCGACTTCATTTATAAAGGATCAACACCCCATCGGGTAGTCGGTTGTATGGGTACTGGCGGATTCTCATCATGTTCTCTCTTTGAACTTAGTCTTCATCTTTATATTTGGTTAGAACCCTATGAAAAACCAACTTAATTTATCTTTTGATTCTTTGAGAGTCTCGGCTTCTCCATGTTCTTCAACATCAATTTCTTCCTCATCAAGTTCGACTTCTCCTTCACTTTCTTCACTTTCGGATTCTAACTCCCCATTGCCTTTTAGTACCATTATTCTTCAATTCGAGCATTGATTGGCACCATGTCCTCAACCTTGGCACTTAAAACAAACAATGCCATGGGTTCTAAAAGTTTTAGGATCAGATTTACCTTCAAACTTTGTTGCTTGTGCAGGTTTGGCCTTAACCTCCCTCTTTGGCCGATTGGTACTCTCATCCCCTTGTTTTGGTTTTGTCCTTACTTTATAGGTGGGATTGCTTCTCCAAACACTTGAATTAGTCCTTCCACTGTTGGAAACTCCTCAAAACCATGAGCTTGTACCCCTCCTCTTGAATTGGTTCTCAATTTTAATAGCCACATGAAGCATCTCTTCCAATTCCATATATTGTTGTAACTCCACTTGGTTGGCTATTTCTTGATTTAAACCTCCCAAAAATAGTGCCATGGTTGTATCTCAATCCTCATTCATGTTTAATCTCATCATGAGCATCTCCATATCTTTGTAGTAGTCCTCCGTGGTCCTATTTCCTTGTGATAATGATTGAAGCCTCTGGTTCAACAACCTATGGTAATGAGTCATCATAAATCTCTTTTTTATGGCTCCTTTCATTTGTCACCAAGTAGTAATTAATTCATCCATCACCAACTCTCCTTTGAGTACCTTGCTCATTAGTCCACCATTGGAGTACATAATGTCCAAATTCTAAAGTAGGAAATTTAACCTTTTTTGCCTCGGATTAGTTATGGCAATCGAATATCATCTCCATACACTCCTCCCACTCTAGATAACCCTCTGCATCACTCTTCCGGATCACTCTTTCCCATAAAAAGTGGTATATTGACCCTAATATTTCTAAGGTCATCATCTTCCTCCCTAGCTTGCCTCCCACGGTTTTGTCTTCCTTGGAATGTAAAAATATCATCAAACTCCTCTTCTAGATTGTCTCAAAAATTACCTTTCTCAAATCCTACCCTAAGACGTCCACGGCCTCCTCGACCTCGTCCTCGGCCTCCATTGAAATCCAGCCTAGGATTCGGCCCACCTTGTGAATTCTCAAATTTGTCCATTCTATTATCTAGGTGCTCAAAGTGAGCATTCATCCTTTGGAGTTGTCCAAAATCGCCATCATATCGGTAGGCTCACCTCCACTTCCCGTTGCTCTAGAATCCCTTTTTATATCCCATGGATTCCTCTTCATTAATCCTTAATGAGCCATATCCTCTCCTCATTCTTAAATCTGCCATGTTAGTATAAATAACAGAAAACTTCTCACCAAAATGACTCCCTCACGTGTTTCACTTAAATAAGGTTTTGGCACTTGTGTTTACACACTAGTTTCGGCTTTTGACCCTCTTTTAAGTTAATATTCTCTTGCCTTTTTCTACTCATAAGAATATCTCAAAGTTCTATTAAAATATAGGCAAAATAGCAGCTAGATCACAAGTATACCATAATTAAACTTATCAATAAAACAACAACTAAAACAAGCAAATACCGAGTAAATTGATAAAACCTAGTCTCGGTTTAACTAACCAAAAACAAGGTAAATTAGCAAAGAAATTTTTGGATTTAACAAGGGATAAATCAGAATATTAAGGGCCAATAATTCAAGGATAAACTTTAGAAAAGAGATTCAAATAACGAATAAGAAACAATTTGAACAAAATATAGAAAAGTTGTTAGTTGTAGTTCTTGTAATTTTAAGTTTTTATTTCAAAGTCATTACCAATTTTAATCCAAACAATTTTAGCATTCAAAATTCAAATCTACAGTAGCTATATAGAATTAATAACAGCAACTCTAAATAACCACAATTGAAATTCCACCAAAACAAACTCAAGTTTTCAATCTTCCACAAACCGGTCTATGTGCAGATCTTTTTTTTTTTTTTTTAAATCACTCACAGATTGTAATCACAAACTCCAGCAAAGAAAATCAACACCAAAATTGCAATTCTAAATGCCAAATTTCCACCAAACCTGAGACAAACTTTCAACAAAAACTCCTCCCAAATGCAAAAAAATTGTAAGTTTTATGCAATATGTTCTCAAACTCCTCCCTTCTTCTCTTTTTCGATTATATGAATGCAGCTAAGTTATGATTAAAATAGAAATGAAAAATCAACAATAAACCAAATTACTAAGAGCTAATATGCAAAACAACCAACAAACTAGTAAGCAAAAAATTTAGATAAAACAAGGAACAAATTCGGCTATAAAGAAAAAATCTTTTTGTCTTTTAATGCAGAACGTGAAGAAGATAGAAGTAACCTTAACTTAATGCTACAATTATAGATTAACACAAAAAAAAAATTAAAAAATAAGATAAATCAAACTTGAACAAAATTCGTCTCTAATACCAAATGATACGAACCTAGGTAGACTTGCTCCTAAACCCGTATTATATTAGCCCGGATCATAATTAAGTTCAGGTTCTAATGGTCACCTTAACGCCTAATCAACTTGTGATTAGAAACCTTGGTATATGATGAAAATGCCATAATGGGTGATAAATGTCCTATTGATAAGTCAAACTAAAGCCCTTGATTTCTATTCAATTTTTTAGGTGTTCAAAGAGAACAAAGAGAATTCTTTCTCACAAGTATTTTTCTGTATAAATAATGTACTGTATATTATTGAAAAATTAAGCCTTTAAATAGGTTTGAAAACACAAAATAAAACCCTAAACAATTAGGTTAAAACCGGCCAAGCATAAACAATTCCTAATATGACCGAATTTCAACTTCCTTTCCTACTCTAATTTGAATTAATTAATTCCTTTATTTTGAATTAGGAATTAATTAATTTACAATTAAAATAATAAAATATCAACTTTCCTAAGTTAATTTTTCCAGCAAATAAATGAATAAAAACCAAAATAAAAGATAGTTTCCTAAAACAAAAAGTCAAACTCAAATTAAGAAACTAGTTGACTAGTTGACAACTAAGTTATTTTTATCCAATCTCCAGCTAGTTTAGGCTCCAACTCAGCTCGCATATGCCATGTAGGATGCCAAATAGGACTAATAATGATTCCTATATGTTTCCCCTTTATTGAAATAAAAGTCAAACTTGCTTGAACAACAAAATAAATCAAAGCCAGCAACAAAATGAGCAATTTCAGTCAACAAGAGGAGTCATGCACACAAATGGAATTTAAATACTTTTGCTTCTACTTTGACATGATTCCATGGCCTCTTGGTGATAACAATTGGGTTCATAAAGTGTTGAATCCATTCTTTACTACCTAGGATCCAAAAATGTACCAAAACAGCTTGCCGGGTCCATTTCCGCCTTCGTAACTTGGATACACAATATGGGCTTTGGATCTTCGGATAATGTCATGCTTTTTTGAGATTGAATCACTCCTTGGATGTAGCTAACCAGATTGTCTTTGAATTTCCTAGCTTGTGCCCTAGTGATTGGTCTCGACTTCATTTGTAAAGGATCAGCACCCTAGCGGATAATCAGTTGAACAGGTACGGGCAGATTCTCATCACTAATATAATATGGGTTTAGGAGCAAGTTGACCTAGATTTGTATCATTTTGCAACAGAGCTGAATTTTGTTCAAGTTTGATCTATCTTATTTGCTTTATTTATTTTTTTATGTTGTTCTGCAATTTTAACATTAGGTTAAGGTTGCTTCTATCTCATTTACTTTTTGTATTGAAAAAAAAAAAAAGTTTCTTCATAGTTGAATTTGTTTCTTTGCTTAGCCAAATGTTTGCTTCCTAGTTTGTTGGGTTTTTTGCATATTAGTTCTTAGTAATTTGTTTTATTGTTGATTTTTTTTTTTTTTTTTTTTTTGCTGTTTTCATCTTAATTAGTTGCATTCATATATTAAAAAAGAAAAAGAGAGAGAGAGAGAGAGAGAGAGAGAGTTTTAAAGCAGATTGCATAAAACCCTTAAATTTGTACAATTTTTTTTGTTTGAAAGTGTGAATCAAGCTTTTAATATTTTGGCATTGGAATTGCAATTTTCGTGTTATTTCTTACTACTGGATTTTATATTCTATAAGTGATTAAAAAAAAAGGAAAGAAAAGCCGAATATACAAAAATTAAAAAAATTTAAAAAGAAGAGATAAAAAAATTATTCACAAAGGCCAGTTTTGGTAGATTGTTATTAGGGATTGTTTGTTTTCCCGAAACACAATTGTAATTGTTGAGTTGCTGATTATTTATTCAATATTTAGTTGTTGGATATTTGAATTTTAAGTGCTAAAATTGTTTCGATTAAAATTGGTTAAAGAATTTGAGATAAAGACTTAAATTACAAGAACTACAACCAACAACTTTTCCATATTTTGTTCGAATTGTTTCTTGCTCGTTGTTTGAATCTCTTTTCTAAATTTTATCCTTGAATTATTGGTTTCTTAATATTCTGGTCTGCTCTTTATTTATTCTGAAAATTGTTTGTTGATTTATCTTGTTTTTGGTTAGTAAGGCCGAGACTAAGTTTTATCAATTCACTCGGTATTTGCTTGCTTTTTGTTGCTGATTTATTGATATGTTTAATTCGGGCATACTTCTTATCTAATTGCTGTTTTGAGTGTATTTTAATAGAATTTAGAGATAATCCTTTAAGTGAAAAAAAGCAAGAGCATGTGAGAAGGTTAAAAGCCGAAACAAGTGTTCAAACATGAGTGTCGAGACCTTATTTGAGGGAAACATGTGAGGAAGTGATTTTGGTAAGGATTTTTTTTTTTTTTTGGGCATTATTTTTACTAACATGACAGATTCAAGGATAAGAAGAGGAGATAGTTCATCTAAATACATTGAAGAAGAATCCATGGGATTCAAAGGGGATTCTAGAGCTACGGGTATTGGAGGTGAAACTACCGACATGATGGCAATATTAGAACAATTACAACGGATGAATACTCACTTTGATCAAAGAATGGACATGTTTAAAACATCACAAGATGGGCCGAGTCCAAGGCAAGAATTTCATGGAGGTCGAGATCTAAGTCGTGGAGGTCATGGACGTTTTAGGGAGGAAATCGAAGGAGATAATTTTAGAGATACGTCGAGGAGGAGTTTAAAGATATATTTGCACTCCAAGGAAGGCAAACCTATGCGAGACAAGCCTGAGAGGAAGATGATTACCTTGGCAACATTAAAGTCAACATACCACCATTTTTAGGTAAAAGTGATACGGTAGCTTATCTAAAATGGGAAGAATGCATGGAGATGATATTTGATTGCCATTACTATTTCGAGGCAAAGAAGGTTAAATTGGCTGCTTTGGAATTTGGTCATTATGCACTTCAATGGTTGAATAATGAGCAAGGTACCCGAAGAAGAGTTGGTAATGAACTAATTATAACTTGGTGACAAATGAAAAGAGCCATGAGGAAGAGATTTGTGCAGACCCATTACCATAGGATGTTACATCAATGGCTTCAATCTTTATCATAAGAAAAGTAGGACCATGGAGGACAACTATAAGGAGATGGAGATGCTCATGATGAGTTAAGCATGAATGAGGACCGTGAGGCAACCATGGCAAGGTTTTTGGGGGGTTTAAATCGAGAAATAGCCAACCAAGTAGAATTACAAAAATATGTGGAATTAGAGGAGATGTTTCATGTGGCCATCAATATTGAGAACCAATTCAAGAGGAGGGGTACAAGCTCACGACTTGGAGAATTTTCTAACAGCAAGAGGTCAAGTTCAAGTGTTTGGAGAACAATTCCGCCTTTGATTCAAGACAAAAACCAAAACTAGAAGGTGAAAGCTCCAATTGGGCAAGGAGAGATACAAGGTTGGGTTCCACCCAAACACTCAAGTTGGAAGGTAAATCTGATCCTAAATCCTCAAGAACATGTTGCCAACCAATGCCCAAATCGAAGAATCATGGTGCAGAAAGGTAATGGAGAATTGGAGTCTGAAAGTGAGGGATCCAAAGCTGAAACTAAATTTGTAGATGAAGCAACTGAGGATGAAGAACAAGAAGAAGCCAAGAATCTTAAAGCTTCAAAGGCCGAATTGAGTTTGGTAGTATGGAGGGTCTTCACTAAGATGAGGATTAAGTCCAAAGAGAAAACATCTTCCATACTCGATGTGAGATTCAAGGTAATATTTGTAGTATGATAATTGATAGTGGAAGTTGTACTAATTTAATTAGTGATGTGGTGGTTGAGAAATTAGGTTTAACAACAATCAAACATCCCAAACCACATCAACTACAATAGCTTAATGATAGTGGTGAGATGAAAATAAACAAATAAGCCAAGGTAAAATTTAGCATTGATAAATATGTGGATGTTGTATTATGTGATGTTATACCTATGCATTTCGAACATATTTTATTATGAAGACCATGGCTATTTGATAAGAATACTATAAATTATGGTCTAGAAAATGCTATTATTTTAAATTCAAAGGGAGGAAGATTAAGCTTGAGCCATTGACTCCAAAAGAGGTGTTTAGAGACCAACTACAAGTGCAACAAAGAAGGGAGGTCGAACGGCTAAAGAAGAGGGAAAGTGTGGCACCCACGGCTTCACCAATTGTTAAAGAAGGTAAAGCTAAACTACACATCCAAGGTAAGTGTTATAAACTTGAAATTGAGGGGAAAAAGAGAGATGAACTCGAGAGAGAGAGAGAGAGAGAGAGAGAGAGAGAGAGAAAAAAAAAAAAAAAAAGGAGAGAAAGCCGAGAGTGAGGGAAAGAAAATGGTGGCCAAGTGTAGTAAAGAAAAAGAAAAAAATTTAGCTTAGTTTAGGTGGTATTAATAAAGCATTTGTGAGTAAGAAACCTATTCTGATTATGATATATAAATGTGCTTATTTAAATCATCAAGCTAACTCTAAAGAGCTTGAATTGCCAAGTTCTACTTCTTCTCTTTTGCAGGAATTTGATGATGTCTTTCTTGAGGAGATCCTAGTGGTTTACTACCTATTCGAGGGATTGAACATCAAATTGATTTTATTCTTGGAGCTACAATTCCTAATAGGCCTGCATATAAAAGTAATCCCGAGGAGACAAAGGAACTACAAAGCCAAGTAAGTGAATTTCTTGAAAAATGTTATATTCATGAAAGCATGAGTTCATGTGCTGTCCCTGTTTTATTAATGCCTAAGATAGATGGATCATTGCACATGTGTGTAGATTGTAGGGCCATTAATAATATAACCATTAAGTATAGGCATCCTATTTCTAGATTAGATGATATGCTTGATTAATTATATGGTGCATGCATGTTTTCTAAAATTGATATCATCAAATTAGGATGAAAGAGGAAGATGAATGGAAAACTGCATTTAAAACTAAATATGGATTTATGAGTGGTTAGTAATGCTTTTTGGTTTAGTTAATGCACCTAATACTTTTATGAGATTAATGAATCATATTATGCATCCATTCATTGGAAAATTTATGCTTGTACACATTGATGATATTCTTGTATATATAGTAGAAGTTTAGATGATCATGCAGGACATCTTAGGTTACTTTTAGGAGTACTTAGGAAGGAAAAATTATTTGCTGACATTAAAAAATGTGATTTTTGTCAAAATGAACTTGTTTTCCTAGGATTTGTTGTAAGTGCTACAGGAACTAAAGTTGATCAATCCAAGGTGAAAGCCATACAAGAGTGGCCAAAACCTACATCTATTACCCAAGTAAGGAGTTTTCATGGTTTGGTAGCTTCTATTGAAGATTTGTCAAGGATTTGAGCACCATAGCAGCACCATTGTCCAGAGTTGTCAAGAAGAATGTTAGATTTAAATGGGGGAAGTACAAGAGAAGTCATTCAATTTGTTGAAAGAAAAATTAACTAATGCTCCTTTATTAGTTTTGCCAAATTTTTCTAGAACTTTTGAAATTGAATGTGATGCTTTAAGTACAGGTATTGTAGCTATTTTGATGCAAGAAGGAAGACCCATAGCCTACTTTAATGAGAAGTTAAATGGAGCTGCATTAAACTATCCAACCTATAACAAAGAAATGTAAGCTTTGGTGAGAGTTTTGGAGACATGGTAACACTACTTGATGCTGAAGGAATTTGTGGTTCATATGGATCATAAATCATTGAAGCACATTAAAAGGCAAGGGAAGCTTAACCGAAGGCATGAGAAGTGGATTGAATTCATTGAAACTTTTTCTTATGTCATCCGTTACAAGAAAGATAAGAAAAATGTGGTTGCTAATGCATTATCCCAAAAGGTATGTACTATTTTCAACCTTAGATGCTAAATTGCTTGGTTTTGATCAAATAAAAGAGCTTTATGAGCATGATAGTGACTTTGGTGAAATATATAAAAACTATTTTAAACATGGTTTTAATAAATTTGACATCTTTGAAGGGTATTTATTTCGGGAAAGTTAATTTTGTGTGCCTAATTTTAGCATTTAGGAATTGTAAATTAAGGAAGGTCATGGTGGGGGTTTAATGGGTCATTTTGGAGTTGTAAAAACTGTCTATTCTAAAAGAAAATTTTATAGGTCGAACATTAGGAGAGATGTAGAGAGGATATATGAAAAGTGTCTAAAGTGGCAAAAATCCAAATCTAGATTGAAACCGCATGGATTGTACCTACCTTTGTCGATCCCATCACATCCTTAGGTTGATTTGTCTATGGATTTTGTTCTTGGTTTACCTAAGTCTAGGAATGGAAAAAATTCAATTTTTGTAGTTGTTGATAGATTTTCTAAGATAGCCCATTTTATTCCTTGCAATAAAACTGATGACACATCTAATGTAGCTAATTTATTGTTTAAGGAAATAGTAAGACTACATGGAATGCCTAAAACTATTGTTTTAGATAAGGATGCTAAGTTCTTAAGTTACTTTTGGAAAAGTTTATGGGTTAAATTAGAAACTAAACTTTTATTTTCAAGTACTCGTCATCCACAAACTGAAGTAGTAAATAGAACTTTGTCTGCATTGTTGACAGCATTAATTAGTAAGAATTTAAGAACATAGGAGGAATGTTTGCCACATTTGGAATTTGCTTATAATATATATATTGCATTCAGTTACTAAATATACTCTATTTGAAATTGTTTATGGTTTTAATCCTTTGACTCCATTAGATTTAACATCTTTGCTTTTAAGTGAACGTGCTAATCTAGACGGAAAACAAAAAGCTGATTTTGTTAAGCAGATTCATAAGAAAACAAAAGCAAATATTGAGAAAAGGATGAAGCAATATGTCAAGAATGCAAACCAAGGCTGAATAAAGGTTGTCTTTTAACTAGAATATTGGGCTTGGTTGCGTCTGAGGAAGGAGAGATTCTCAAAACAACAAAAGTCAAAGCTTATGCCTTGAGGGAATGGACCTTTTCAAATCTTGGCGCAGATCAATAAAAATGCTTACAAACTTAACTTACCAGGTGAGTATAATGCGAGTGCTATATTTAATGTTTCTAATTCGTCTCCATTTTCTATAGGTGATGATTTTGATTTGAGGATAAATCTTTTTTAAGAGAAGGAGAATGATGCGAATCCGCCTGTACCCGTACAACCAACTATCTCCTGCGGTGCTAATCCTGTACAATTGAAGATGAGACCAATCACAATGGCACAAGCTAAGAGATTTAAGGAAAACTTGGTTAGCTTCATCCAAGTGGTTATTAAATCCCAAGAGGGCATGATAATATCCGAAGATCCAAAGCCGATGCATCTAAGTTATGAAGGCGAAAATGGACTCGGCAAGCTGTTTTGGGTAGCAAGGTATTACTTTGTTAACTTGTGAACATGATTAAACTCACCAAAGGACCATGAAATCTTGCCAAGGTAGAACCAAAGCTATTCAAGTGAGGCATTTGCGCATGGAGTTCAATTTGGCTAGTTTTAAGTCATTTTGGCGCTGACTTTGATCTTTCTTGTTGTTCAAGCAAGTTTTTTCTTATTCCAATCAAGGGAACCATATGGAAATCAATATTAATTCTATTTGGCATCCTACATGGCATAATGGAGCTTATTTGGAGCTAAACTAGTTGGTGATTGGACAAAAACAGCTTAGTTTGAAAACTAGTCAACTAGTTTCCTAATTTGTAATTTGGCTTTTGTTTTAGAAAATAGTCTTTTATTTTGGTTTTTATTTGATTATTTTCAAGACAAACAAACTTAGGAAAGTTGATACTTTTCTATTTTCATTGTTAATTAATTAATTCTTATTTCAAAACTAAGGAATTTATTAATCCAATTTAGATTAGGAAAGGTTGGAAAATTCAGCCACATCATGTTTCCTTATCGCCAGTTTTAACCTAATACTTTTAGGGTTTTACTTTGTTCATTCAAGCCTATTTAAAAGGCTTATTTTTCAATGAAAAAGCAGCTTAGAATATTAATCAAAAATTATTTGTGAGAAGAAATTTCTTTGTTCTCTTTAAATACCTAAAATATTGAATAGAAATCAAGTGTTTTAGTTTGACTTATCAATGGACATCCATCAACTAATGTGGCATCTTCATCATATACCAAGGTTTCTAATCACAAGCTGATTAGGGAAGATGATGATTAGAACCTAAACTTAATTATGATCTGGGCTAATATAATACAGGTTTAGGAGCAAGTCGACCTAAGTTTGTATCAGTACCAATCCTTATAAGAACAATCTCTTACTCATTTTCTTTATTATTTGAATGATCTGTACACTTGCAAGTACCAAAGCAATCAAGTTTTTTGTTTAATTGGCCAAGAATTTAGATTGTGACACTCATCAATTAGTTAGTTTTTAAAAATTACTAATTTCCCTTTGTATGTGCTTCTAGTAGTCCAATTGTCCAATTTATGCATAATTCCATTTAATCCATTTACCTAAAATTGGGTATTTTCCAATTATCCAATAATCGATGTAATTAAACATTCAACTAGTTTTCATGTACCATTAGCAACATAAATATGCCAAGATTAGCTATAGAAAACATCCTTAACAGGTCGAATTTTGTCAAACCCAAAATACCCATCTAACCTAAATTGATCATTTTCAAAATATTCAACAAAAATGTGCAATCTAAATATCGAAACAAAGCTTGGGAGATATATAGTGAAAAAGTCCCTTTAAGCTTAACTAATAGTGGTCGTAGGTTGTTGGAAAATTGAAGGCAAAAAGTTTGTTGAAAGTTTATTTTGTTGTTAGGCAAAACAAAGACAATTTTGGGCTTAAAAGATGCAAGAATGAAATCAAGAGGTTGAAAAAATGTAGAATGAACATCATTTTACTACCAAAAGTCTCCAAATTTTGGCAAGACTTTAGTGACCCAGATAAATTTTTGTTGGAAAATGTTCCTTTTCGCTTAAGCTTTCTAATACCACATAAGATGAAGCAATCAAAGATAGATAAGGTAAATTATGAGGTTTTGAAAGTATAGGTTTAGAGAGATAAAGTAGAGAGAATGGCAGCTGCTATTTCTGGATAGGAAGGGTAAGAAAATAAATCAATTTTCATGATCTATGATTACAAAATGCCATTAGCTTGTTTTAACCATTTCTACCAACCGTTGCTCCAATTTTGGTGTGTCACATGTCCCTAAACTCACATCAACAAGTTCTATGCAATGGTAACAAATTAAAAGCCAAATTTCATTCTTAATAAAAGCCAATCTTGGTTAAACTACTCAAAAATTCAAATTCGTAGAACTTGGATCAATGTAGCTTGAAATTTAAGTTGTTTTGCAAAGCTTTGATTTGTTGGATGGCTGTAAGTTTGTTTTAGCATGTTTAAGTAATGTGGTTGCTGGATTGTAGCTTGGCCTTGGCTTTATTGTTATAAGAAGCTCGGAGATTGTTGACTTCTTTTGACCGTAGTTGTTGCTTGAAGTAATGATTTTAATATATGTATATGGGTTTGTGTAAGTTTGAGTTTGGAGTAGTAAATGGTAATTTGATTTTGTTTTTAAGCTTATATTATGGACTTTTGCTTTTGGACATCTATTAATGGAAATGAGTTTAGAAATATTTAATCTAAATTTGTTGGAATGGAAAAGGGAAATTGTGGAATTCTTAATTTGTGGAATGAAATGTGGATTTTTGAATTTGAAGCTTGGTAGAATGGTTTGCTTAATTAAAAAGAAATTTTTTTTATTTGCATATTTTTGGAAGGATTTTGATATTGCCCTTTCTAAAATGAGGTCAAGTATAACTTTTGGTAACTTTTGGATAACTAAGGTCTATTTAATTTATAAGGTTAAGTAAAAAATTTGTCTATTGATTTTTGGAAGCTTTTGGAATCTATTTACTTATGACTTTAAGGTTAAGCAATGGATTTTTGTTAAAGCTATTGATAATTGGAATTTATATTTTATTCTGTCCAACTTGTTAATTTTGTTTTTGACTTAAGTTTGTTGATGTTAAGAAATGAACTTCTCCTTGGCTTCATTTTTGAGAAGTTAAACAGTTGAGGCTAAGTTCTATTATTGATTATATTTTATTTTGTTTTGGACTTAAATATTTTTCTTTGAGGTTAAGTATTAGTATTTAAGATATAATTTATAATTTCTTAACTTGTGAATTTGTTGGACATTTATGGATTGAATTAGGTTTGGTTTGAATTGGTTTCAAATTAGAAAATAAGTGGTTTTGGTTTATAGTTGGTGATGATTGTTTAGAGTTTTTTGGTAAATACCAAACTTACAGCTTTGGAAATTTTGGTATAAAGAGAAAATGTAGTGGAAATGATGTACTGTTTTTAGGTTGGAAATTTAGTAACTCGTATTTGAAGAAATGTCTATATGGTTCTCCATTCCTTTGAATTGCAAGTATATATGTGTTTTAGATTGTTGGACTCCTTAGATAGATGCTAATTTAAGTGTTGGTATTTAACCAGACAAGGGAGACATGGACGAGTTTGGATGAGGGGTCTTCACTAGGGATAATTTTGCTAGCAACGTACTATTAGTGGGACTTTTCTAAACTCTATTTATTTTCCATGTATATATGTGTGTGATTAAGTGGAATTGCATTTATGCATTCATGAGCATTGTATATAGGATAATGTATATAAGAAATTATCGGGTATTGATGAGAATTTGTCCGTACCAATTCAAACAACAACTCATTGGAGTGCTGATCCTGTACAACTGAAAACCGGACCAATTACTTGGGCACAAGCTAAGAGGTTTAACGATAATCTAATTAGCTTCAGTCAAAGAGTAATTTAATCTCAAAAAGGCGCATTAATATCAAAAGATTTAAAGTCCATACTCGGCATCCAAGTTGTGAAAGCCAAAATGGACCCAAAAAGCTGTTTTGGTTCATTTGAGGATTCCGGGAAGCAAGGGATGGTTGATAACTTATAAACATGATTGAGCTCACAAGAGATCATGAAATCATGCCAAGGCAAAAGCAAGGATGTCCAAACACATCATTCATGCACGCACTTCAATTTTGGCTAAATTACATTGTTTTGGCCTTGGGAAGGGGGCATCTTGTCAAGCTTTGATCATTCCAATCAATGGCAATGTGTGGGGACCAGTTCTAATCCTATTTGGTATCCTACATGCATATCAGATCTGATTTGGAGCTTAATTTAGCTGTTGATTAGATAAAGATAGCTTATTTGGAAAGTTGGTCAACTACTTTCCTAATCTGAAATTCGACTTTTGTTTTAGAAATAGTCTTTTATTTTTTGTTTTTATTTAATTATTTACTGGACAAATTAATTTATAAAGGTTGATATTTTAATATTTTGATTGTAAATTAATTAATTCCTATTTCAAAATTAAGGAATTAATTAATCCAAATTAGTTTAGGAAAGGACTTGGAAAATTAGGCCATTACCTATTATGAAGCTATGTTGGCGATTTTGACAGAGTATTTTAGGGTTTTATTTTTGTCACTCAAACCTATTTAAAGGCTTGTTTTTTCAATAATATGCAGATCATCATTCATATAGAAAATTACTTGTGAGAAATATTTCTATTTGTTTTCTTATAACACATAGAACTCCATTAGAGAACTATTGTTCTAGTTTGACCTATCAATAGGACAATTTATAACCTATTGAGGTGTCTTCGACTTATACCAAAGTTTCTATTCATAAGTTGAGTAGGGGTCAAAGTGATCATTAGAACTTAAACTTAATTAAGATCCGGACTGATATAATATGGGTTTAAGAACAAGCCGACCTAGGTTCGTATCAGGTATGACTTATTCTTTCTAATGTATAGTTTGTTTTAATATCTAAATATTGAGTTTTATATATTTACATAAGTGTATATGATCATGTGTAAATATTGTATCATACATAGCATGCGTTTGAGTAATATCATTATGGCATGTTTTATAGAAATTGTTTTACTAAAATGGATTTGGAAAATGTGCATTGGTTTTGAGAATGATTTTAAATGGTTTTGATACGCGGTTTATTTACTTGGGGTTTTGGATATGTATATAGATGGTTGTGGAGTTACTTTGATGGTATAATTGTTTACAGTTGATTTGTTAATGGAATGATTTATTAGATGTGGTCTCTAGACTTAGTTTAACCATCATAAAAACTAGAGACACAAGTATCCTATGGCCTCAAAGTTGATCATTGACTAGATACAGGCATGTCTAACATCTAGATTGGTTTTGGTCACCGGAGATTGGAATCAAGATTATGATTATGATCATGGATATGATTATGGATATATATTTTTTTATACAGTTACGGTTGTTTACATGTCCTACTTACATTGATATATTTTACGTATGTGTTAGTGGCAAAATGACTTTCCTAACATGCCCTGATCTATTCTTGGTATGTTTTAGTATAACAATTTTGAAATAGCCAATATACACTAATTTGTTCTTTGTACGTGTTAATAGCACTCTAGAATAGGCTTTATTGGATTACGATATGGTTTTTCATTGGATTTATGAAACTTTTGAAATCATGGCATTTGCTTTGCATCACATGTTATATGTATACATATATGCTTATATTACTTTGATATGTTGAGATTATAATCATCTTGGTGTAAGTGCTTAAAATCCCCTCACCCCTGTGTTTCCAACCTTTAAGGTTTCCTGTGAGTTCTAGTGGGTTAGTTCGGGGAGAGGAATGGATGAGCTTGTGTTGGTGCAAATTGAGTTGGTTGGTTTATTTTTGGTATTTTGGACATGGTTGTGTTTTTGGTGTGTTATTTAGAGACTTTATCTATGTATTTGGATATTGTAGTTCAATTTGAATACTAGTGAGGTTATTTATGACTTGTACTGGTAATTTGATTGGAGATACTACATTAAGTTGTATTGAGTTTAAGATGTGCTGTAGTTGTGGAATTTAAACACTAATATTGAAATTTTATATGGTTTTTGAAGTTGTTAGCTTTTTTATTTCTGCTGGTTTTACTAATTCCTCCCCCAGATAGAGGAAATTGATAATTTAATGAATAGTGCTAAATAAAGAAGGTACCGTTCAACAAGGATAAGCAAGATTTCAAAAAAAGGCTAGGTCTTGACAATTAGCTTAATGAGTTCATCATATCATCAATTTTTTAATTTGTTGTTTTACTTTTGTTCATTTATATAAGTTTTTTTAGATATATTAAAATTTCCTTCTTCTTTTTTTTAAAACATATTTTGAATCTTGGGTTTATGATTAGATCTATGGGATAAAATTTTTGTCTTCTACTTGAGAATTTCTCAGTGACAGAGTTAATAGCTCTCCTCTTTCTATTAGCTGCGGATTAACAGAGTTGATAGTTCTCCAAACTTGTTCTATTATTAGTGCAGTTGATTTTACTAAAAAGTTTATCCATCCAAATTAACCTTCTAACAAAATTTCAAGACCACCACTGAGAGACTTGTTCATCTCGTTGTTTCTTTTTTGTATCGCTTTACTTGAGAGGCTTGCTGATCTCCCTGATTTCTCTTTACTGTTTGCACATGCAGTTTAACATAATGTTTGTTCGGTTTGTGATAAAGTTTTGACCAGAAATGTTTTCTGAAAATCAGTTTGCAAACTTTTTTTTTTTTTTTTTCGGTCGTCGCTAATAGAAAAATGCTTGATTTTAATATTTTCTACTTATAAAAAATTCATCCAAACACATTAAAATCTATCCTTACGCAACATCTTTTATGGACCATTTCATCTTGTATTTTTTTATTCTTTTCTTTCATTGTTTTTTTTAACGTCAACATTACAATTATATGCATGATCCAAAAGGGAAAAATAAAAATAAAAAATAAATAAAGATCACAATAATATTTTAACGGGAGGGAATGGGCGATTTATTTCTGACCCATTGGGGCTTGATAATTGAGCCTATAAACACTACACACGTGTTCATCACTTTTATCCCATAGATCTGGTTTATAATGCGCCCATACTAGGACTACAACATTCTTCCCAGCACACCACCGAACCATCTACTTGGCTGTCTTTTCTTTTTTTTCTTTTTTTTTTTTTTTTCCTTTTTTCCCTTAATAACAATTTTTTTTTTTTGGTTAATGGCAGTCACTTTCCCATGCCATCCTCGTTCACATCAGCTCGGTTGACAAAATTTGGATATACATGTATTGGAAAGTATTACCGCGATAAAAGGCATTGGTAATATCTCCATAATTCTCACTCTACTTTTTTTGTTTGTTTTTAATTCCTATTTTCGTTTCTTTGGTGAATCCACCCAGACAACTATATCTTCCAAACCACTATTCTGATTCTTTTACTTGTCATTACTTACTAGACAAAATAAATACATTTATCATAGCCATCTATAAATTGTACACTGGGTATAATTTAGTTTGTAGTCTCAATTTATGAATTCAACAACCATTTAATAGTGTATTCAACAAGCATTTCATAGTGTGTGTGTGTATATATATATATAAATATAAATATATATATATATATATGTATATATATAAATAAATAAATATATATATATATATATGTATGTATGTATATATATAAGTATTCTTTAATATAAGATTATCATATCATTTCCAAAGAGTATATATTATTCCTTAAAATAAGGAAATAAGTAATCATATAGAATAGATATTTTGAAATTTTAAAATATACCAAACATGGAAATAATTAATCTTATAGAATAACTATTGTAATTCTACATCTATTCTGCATACTAACATATTCTATAGATAAAAAATAATAATAATAAATAGTAATAATAAGAATAAGAATAATAAGAATAAAGAGTATAAAGAAAGTATATTGTTAGAGAATCATTTTAAATTTCACTCCCTATTTTAAAATATCTCTCTATTATGGAAAATATGCTCTTTATTCTAAAAGATTTATTATGCTTTTATTTTTAAAGTTCATTGGTAATACTCCAAGTAGACCTAAGAGCATCTCCAATGGATTTTTGAAAAGCCTCATATTATCTATTATAAAGAGTTATACCTTTATTTCATAACTACAATAGGTTTTCAATATTGAAAAATTAAAATAAAAAATAAGACTTAACTCTTCAAAATTTGAAAGGCAGACCCACTAAAAATATAAAGTTTTTAATAAATTCATTTGTTACTCTACCATTTTTCATGCACAGTCATAATTAATTTAACCATTATAAAGTCACATTTTGTTTTTTCTAAATGCTACTTTACTATAGGGAGAAAATGAAAAAGAGAAAAGATATTCTCATAATTATAGAGAAATAAAAAATAAAAATTAATTGTAGAATATTATTTTTTTAAGCCGAGAATAATTATAAAGAGTGCTATTTTTTCAATAGAGATTGCTATCGAAATTGGATTAAAAAAAAAAAATCAATCTTTATTCTTTATAATTCTTCAAATGATCTTTATTTTAAAATTATGCTCTAAAATAAAGATTGAAAACGCTTTAACATTACATCTATACTGCCTGTGCCATATAATGGAACACTCATAAATTGTGATGAATCTTATTTTCTTTTATTACTACTTTCGGTAGCACCACAAGCACCAATTATATTTATTGAATTTGAAAAAAGTGATATTTAACATGCTGTTTATGGAGACATAAATGAGACATAAATACATAAATTAGGCTCAATGCAAACAAATGAAATAATGAAACGGCACCTTTTTTTTTTTTTTTTTTTTTTTTTTGGTAAGCATAATGAAACGGCACTTGAAATCCCAAATCTAGTAAATAAAATTTGGTGATACCAGTACTGTAGTAATATTTTAAATAAAAATTCCATGACACGCGGCAAAAGGATAAAAGCGGAAAGAATTAACAAGAAGAACCAACAAACAAAACAGAACAAATAGATACATCCATATGCATTCAATGTAGAGCTGCATATATGAGCTGTGAGCTCTTGCATCCAACGTGCATCACATATTCAATGGAAAACCGCCCACAAAACAAGATTTCTGTAGATGTTGCTGCGGATGCCAGCTCTCTTGACTCACTCTCCTTTGCTGGGCTAGTATGTATTCAAGATCAGCAATGGAAGTCCGCTTCTACCAACACTGCCAATCAAATTCACAACGAAGACCCAGAATTTGAATTCAGTCAGTCAAGACCAACATCGAACACTCCTACTGCTTCAACAAAGAATCCCCCATCCAACCTTTTCATTTCAAATGGCCAGCTCCTACCACAAACATTCCTTTCTCAATCGAAGCAGCATCATGTAAGCAATCAACAGCACTATAGAGGCTCAGTACCAGCAACTCGCATTATTAGTAAGAAATCAAGTAACAAGATGGATGACACTGAAGTATCTGATACACAGTATCAAGAACAAAGAAACCAGGTGAAAAAGGAGCACACTGCCTCAAAATCATGGTTTGGCCGGAAAGTTTTCGAGTCATTTTTCTCCCCCTGTAGGGAATGTCAATCTGCTGACTCAACTGTTAAAGCTCATAAATTAAGGAGAAAATGTGAAATTGCATTAACTTGATGCTCTTTCTCCGTTACTGATTTTTCATTTGACTTCACTCGAGATTTAATTTGGTTATTTATGTGAGGAGCTTTTAACTCGGTTAATTATGTGAGGGGCTTTAGGCTGGATGAGAAAAAAAAATTAGTGATATTAAATAAAACTTCATATATGAGAATTTCTATTTTTTACATTCTGCTATACCCCCATTATGTGTTGCAATTTTTTTATGATGAATTTTTATATATTTCCTTAAAATCAAAGATTAATTCATTAGATTTAAAGATTTTGGATATTCATTCCCAAAAATACACTTTTACAGTTGGTCCGTGCATATGAATCTTTTCCTGATGACAAACTTATTTTAAACTGCATGTGTGGTGTATTTTCATGTCAAATATTTTTCAATGAGTAAAGATTTGTTTAGTATCGCAAGGTAAAAGGTTTGTTTGACTTTGTGGTAACAGCTATGCTATGATTTTTATACGGGTAATTCCCATCACACCCGTATTTCAACCGAACCTCCACTGATTTTCAAAATATTAATTTATACCCTTACAAGAGGCGCAAATGATAGAGATTGACGTTAAATCCAAATGGTGGGATTGAAATGGTTGGGGAGGTAGATGAAGATTTTCTGAAAGCAGTAGGGAGGTAGATTTTAAATTAGAAGGTTCTAGCTGAATTTAAGCCCAACTTTAGAGAGGTGAATGATATTGATCAGTTTCAATAACACTAATCTTTTTAAGACAATTGTTTTAAAGCCCTTGGTTAATTGTCTATTGTTTGAGCATCATATGTATAATTAGACCTGCTTCCTAGTTTGATATCTATTATTTTCTTCAAGTCCTACGAATCCTACAAACCCCAATTTTAATCTTTTAGAATTGTTAAAAAGTTAGCAGTGATAATAATTGGGCGGCTAGTGAATCTAAGCTGAAGCTATTCGAGAACATAGTTGTGTAAATAACGACATTGAGAAGAGGATAGAATCCTAATTGATGAATTTTTCCCTTGAACGTACGAATGTGTACAACTAACAGTGTCTACATGACCATGATGTGATTTTCTAAGAAAGATAATCAAATTAACATATTGTAGTCGTTCAATTCTTTTCTACTCTCATACATAGTACGACAACTTTTTAGGGAAATAAAAAATACAAATCTTCCAAGTCTATTGCATATCTGTTTAGTACATCTTTTTCCATCATGTTTCAAACAAATATACTTGTAAGACATAACGAAAGAATCTATTTTCAGATTAAAAATAAAGAGCAAAATGATCATTTATAGAACAAAAGTCAAGCCTTGGAACTTTTATAATAATATTACAGTTAGTTCCATTTGTGCGTTTTTGTTTTTCTTCTTTTATATATTAATTTATTTTCATTTTTCTCTTCCTTTGTGCATTATATAAATATATACAATATAGCTACATGCAACAAAATTCTTAAAAATTATTAAACCACCACAAAATCTGTATCACTGCACTTCAACAACAGTTTGTTTATTATCACAACTACTTATGACTTATGAGCAACATAGACTGACAATTTATCTAGCATAATGGACCAGACAATAATATAATATTGTTTAACAAACAAGACAGCCGCCAAATCATTTTACAGATATTTCACAAGAGAAAAACCGCAGCCATGGAGATAAGCCAAAGGCATATTATAAGAAAATAGAGAATGTACCTTAATTAACAAATATCTCCACCTACGTATAAACCATTCATAGACACAGGATCTGGAAACCACAACTATAAATCCTGAAAAGCAGAGTAAATCATTCACGAATAGAATAGCTAGACAAGCACCGCCAGAAAAATTGGAACTCCATTCAGAGGTTAAAACTCAGAGATAATTTGAATACCTAAACCAAACCCCAACAATTAAATTCAAATTGTACCCCCATTAGCAATGATAGTGTGTAATTGTAAATACACCATAACTCATGACATTTAAATTAATTCTGTATTTTTAATTCCGGGTGCCCCTAAAATACACAGAAGAAAGAAATGGATATGTGAAATTTACCCAAGGTAAGGTAAATGTTCTCCTTCTTGTTTCAAAGAAACTAGGTAGGCGTCGATTGGAACAGCAAAGGTATCAAGGGCAGTTCATTATGGGTATTTTCTGAAGTTGAAAGACTTCCAAATTAGGCAACAAAAAGCCAACAATAAGAAGGAAAAAAAATACACATTTTAAGGTAATAGTCCTTGTACCAAGATAATTACAATCTACATCTGTCACAAAACTAAATGTAATAAAAAGACAAAATAGCAGCAATTTGCTACAAAGTGGGTCAAATAAGCAGAAAAAGTAGTTGTCCAGATAAAATTATTTTACTTATGTAAAACGTGATTCAAACAAACTGTTCAATACTCCCAATTAGCAAAATGTGTAGAAAACTGTACAAAGAACACTTCACCTAGCATCTCAAGTTTTGCCATATTTATCAGCATATCCCTGCGAATCAATATAATTAATTGTCAATGCCGAGAACTTATTATTGCCAAACCCAAGATATAAATAATCTTATAGACTCACCTCAACAAGCTTATTGATTTTTAGACGAGATGAAGAAAGATATTGCTTGACTGATTCTGTGGTAGATGGTATCTGTTGGTGCTGCAGGGAGCTAAGAACCTTCTCAACTGCTTTTCTAACTATCTTGTTATGAGCATCCTTACGTAAATTACCCTCACGCCATTTTGGTTTTAACAACTCTTTCACCAAATCTACAAGAGCAGCACGGAAATGCCTCATAGGTTTTAATTCTTTATGCATATTTTCTCCCATTATACAGTCAACCTCCTCTTCTTTGTTTTGTCCAACCCTATCTACTTTTAAATCCTTTACTTGCCTTGACCCATCCCTTTGATGTCTACTATCACAATGCTCACTGATTTTGTTCATATTGATATTATCTTCAACATCAGATAGGTCCAGGGCATTCTCTTCTTTCGACAATGCCTCGTTTTGTGAGCCAACAGACATTCCCAAAGCCTTTGCTTCATTTGCCGGCATATCTTTCTCATGTGTATGGCAACTCTTATTTAACACATTCTCACTACGGATATTATGAGAAGAAACAGAATTTATATCTTCATTTGATGACAAGCCCACGGTCCCTGTAACAGAATCACCAAATGTTTGCTGATTGGATGCATTCATCTTGGATGATCCTTGGCAATAAAATGCTTTCAAAGATACATCTCCCAACTTGGGTAACTCAAAACTATCACGAAGTGGGTCATATTGGCTTCTTGGAGATGAGATTGCCGGAGGAATGAAGAAAGATGGTCTGAAGGGTACAGAAGGCTCCCAATCATCTGAAGAAATTTTTGATTTAAGTTCAGCAGAAGGCAATGATATGCTGGTTGAAGGTAAATTATCTAGCTCAGAACAGGAGATGGGAGAACTTCGTAGAAAGGAAGATGATCTGAGAGAGCTTGCATACAACGAGGAATAACTAAATGGCGGCAATCCATTCCCGGATGAAATAGAGTTACAGGAAAGCATGCCAGTGCCTAAAAGATGATTACTTGAGATTGAATTTGGAGAGTGGCTCAATGATGGACGACAGCTGCGGCTGCTAGCCAATTCCTCCAAGCTGGTAGAATGAGAAGAGAGCTTCCCAATACCATACTTATCTGCAGTTATGGTATACCCACTTGAAGAAAATCCATATTCAGGATGCAAGCTGTTCCTGAATACAGAACCACTTCTATTAGCCAGCAACAAATGGCTGCCGCAATCATTAGTAGGCCAATGTTGCCTCTTACTCTGTCTTTCTACATCCTCAAATAAGGGGGAAAGGACTGGATAACCGCTAGCGGAAGCCATTTGCTTGGCATCAGGACAAGTACCAACAGATAATATCTCTTTGTGAAGAGCAAAACAATCACGTTCTTCAGGAAATTGAATGCTTCTTTCACTTACTATCCGTTCTAATTTCTGAATACCTTCTGAAGTGAGATGCAAAGGAAATGCAGAGTTAATTCCAACTAAAGGAGCTATTGGATCATGAAAATCTGTACTGCCTCTAACACCTGTTACATGAGAAGGTGCTTATTAAATACATTGCAGTATGAATGTTTTTGATACCCATAGTCCACACTTCCTAAGACACAAGAAATACCTTCATCAAGCTGGACATCTTTCCTATTTGCAGCAAAAGCCACTCCCTCATCCTGCGCATGTGTATTATTCAGATTATCTTTTCTATGAAGAAACCTACACATACTACCTTTTATGCACCAACCCTTAGCAAAAAAGTCACAGACAATTGCTGGTCGTTTATCTCCATTATCAATCCCAGCACCAGAGGACAGACTTTGAGTACCAATCTCAGAAGCCAATCTGAAAATCCTAGTGGTTAATAAGATTTGGTTCAAGTATAATTCTGGAAAGATAAATAACTGGCCGTTATAAAAAGAGATATTAGATAAAAAGCAAGTAGTTTGACCCTCTAATAAGAAAAGTTCAAAAAAGATATATTACACCAGTACAAGCCCACCTTGATGCTGCTTGCTTTTCATCATCTCCTGACTGCTTGTCCGTTTGCTTAATTTCATCTTCTGGATCCCAAACATCATTGGCCTCCTTACCAAAGCAATCACGCATCTGTATGGCAACAACCGCACCTTTCCCAGTGACATGACATGAGTTGGTGGTTTTAGCAGACATAATCTCACTTTTACACAAATAAGAGTTGCTATTAGAATGGTGTTCGATGCAGCTTTTAGAGGAATTCTTATCTGTAAGGGTCTGAGCATCTTTCATATTATCTAGAAGAATTCCCTTATTTTCACCTAAAGACAAATATCTCCCAGGTTTTATACGTAGCCCCTCACTCTGTATATTCAAGGTTTCCTTCTTGGAACCAAAACTACTTTGGTCCACACCAAAGGCATTTGAGGGTAGCATGTTTCTAAATTTCCCTTGAGTGGATGAACCCAATTCCAAGCGCCCATAATGTTCCACAGACTTCACATCTTGTCTAACATCTATTTGAAGGAAAATTATATTTAGAAGTATAATAAAATGATTTTTTTTTTTTTAAATAAATGCTTGGAGCTTATACATAATCCCAAAAATTTAAGCTTCTACGAAGTGGGCCCAACTACATATATTAAGATAAACAATAGTAAATTATTTTAATACTACCCCTCATATGTACATCTACCCAGAAAACATTAATTGGGCTTTATATGTGCAAAAAAACTAACTAACAATTATGGAGGTTTAGCAGGATTTTAATACGAGACCATACATGTAACGCAACTCTAAATAGCATGCTACATTACCAGTGTTCCTAAAAGAAGAAGCTGAGATAGTAGCAAGAAGTTTTAATATATAATATAAATAGAGGTCCTTAAACATGTCTCTCAATAGGCTATCCATATTGACCTAATAATAAATTACCTCATCTTTGTGATTTTGAATGTAACAAGTATACCTGCATTGCTGCAGCAATAAATCAGGCCAAATATAGAAAAATTTAGGTCATTAATGTAAACATGCTTCACTACATATTATTAAGGGAAAAGAAAAGAAAGAAGCTAGAAAGAGAATAGAGTATATATGCCTTGAATCAAAATAGTGTTTTTTAAAAGCTCATCACCAACCATAAGTTGCTTAGTAAATTCCACAGATTTCCAAAGCTCATTGGATAGAGGGAAAGATTCACAAACATGGAGCAAATTGATGATGTTGAAGTGAATCTAACTATGTATATCAAGGTTCCACAACTAACCCCTGCCACTTCCCAAAAATATTGTAGTATGGCAATATTAATTTCTAAAGCTACAATTCAAAAGTTACTTTTTGTCATTATACTTGCAAATGTCTAAACTAGATGGTACACAAATTTCCACAACAGAGAGTGCATCTCTAGATCTAACCTAACCAATAATGCCATAATGGTTATGTGAATGACGTTAAGATAACCCAGCAAACAAGATGGAAAGTTTGTTTGTCTGCGATCATGGTTTTATGAATGCGACATATATGCTTTGCATACTTGGGCAACTTTGTTATACTGACTTTGATTGATAAAGCCTTTAAAGGAAGGAATATATAGGCTAATAACATCAAGGCTAAAAGCTATTTTGTAATCACTAAGTGCAAGTTTAAGGTGGTTCCCAATTGCAAACCTTAAAGGGGAAACAAAAGATATTGACGAAAGATCATGTCGTAGGCTCATATGCCACGTTCACTTAACAGAGTCTTCACATAGTTTCACATTGAGGTCTCTTCTCCACTGTGTAAAATCAGATTGCAATATAATGTAGTAGAATGCATGCAGGTTATACCAATTTACTTTATCCTCAAGATGACGGTGTGGCCTACAACATCAAAATATTAGGACCAGTTTGTCATGCAGAATTGGCCTCCGTCGGCCTAGACTATTTTAAGTTTGATCCTATCAAATTTAGCTAAATTAAAAATAGTCAAAATTTGACTGGACCATTTTAAATAGCTAAGCCCAGTCCCGTATTCCAAAAGGCACTAGAGTTGATTATGTTACTAAGTTATACTCATATTAATCTAGCTCACTTTTTTTTTGGTCCCCAAATAAATAATACTGATATTAAACTAGCTTTGAGACGTACCTTATTTTGCACACACACAACAGTTGTTTGCAATCCTCCTTTCTTGGAATATGTATCGATTGCAAGACAACTAATAACATAGCACACTTACAATGTCCACTGAAAAGAAAGAAAATGCTCAAAAGATTCTAATAACAACATGTGAATCCGATCACAAATTTATGAAGAGCTTAACCAACTCAATTCTCTAATACCAATACATAAAAATAAAAGAACTAACCCAATTATCAAAAGCTAAAATCAAGATGCAGAACATAGATGCATTCCTAATATAAACACTCCAATCACATACAGTTCACCTCACACTAAGGTCATATTAGAATAGCAAGAGTAATTTGACGACACAATGCTTCCAACTGCTATTCTAAGATTATCCAAGTGCCGCCAAAAACAAACAACATTTCACAATAAGCCCTAAAGAAATTAGAAACACAACTCCACGGACCAGAATGATGCACAGACAAATACTGTAGCTCTCTATAACGAACAAATAAAAAACAAAAATATAAATAAAAATCAAATCCATAGCATAACAACGTTAGAATCTACAAAAGCATTCGAAAGGATAATGCAATCAGTTGTAGATTAGAGCTATTTACCTTTATGATCATCATCAGCTTCAACTCGATCAACTTCTTCTCCTTCAACGTCGTCAACTTCTTCTTCTTCTTCTGACTCTTGTTCTTCTTCTTCTGGTTCTTCTTCTTCCACATCTTTTTCTACTTCTTCTTCTTCCTCATCTTCTTCAACCATTTGATCGTCGTCATCGACATCGGAATCGGAATCGAACAATTGGACGGCAGGCTGAGAGGGCGCGAGAGGCATTGGGGTCCGAGTGCTGCTGGTTTGGGTTTAGAGTGATTTTGAGGGGGAGGCAGAGCCGGACATCACTGAACCGATTCGCCACTAGATGGGAAGTACATGCGGCACGTATGTCCATGCGCATTATTCATTGACCCCCTCAGCCCATTTTTACAAAATGTTGCTCACATTGGATTCGCCCAATTTCTAGTTCAACTTTCTAAAGGTAATTTGGCCCAATATCCTCCTTTGAACACCACCGATGAAATATACCCTCCACTTAAGCTTTTTTTTTGTTTGCCCCTTGCTTTCTATTTTATCCCCGATAAAAGTTAAAAATTACTTTATTTTTCTTTTTTTATTCCTTCATGGAGAATTTAGTTCAATATCCTTATTTTAAGGGTCTTAACAACTCATATCCTTCAATTCATCAAACTTATTCTAGTATGAAGCACAAACATATTGCTGCAAGCAGTGATGCTATGTTATTTTTAGGGTATAGAATCTTCTTTCTTAGAGTTAAAAGTTTGTATGATTAATTGAGTATTCTCTTATTTCTTGTGCTTATAGAGAATGAGAACTTCCAAATGAGATATGGAAAGTTAATCTACCTGTTGAGGAGGTGCCTCCTAAGCTTCCAGAACCAGCCTTATTTATAAATCACGCTAGGGATGGGATGCAAAAGAAGGATTGGTTGTCACTAGTTGCAGTTCACAGTGATTCATGGTTGCTTGCTGTTGCTTTCTACCTTGGTTTGTGCTTTGGTTTCTACTGTGGATTAGTTTACTCATTCTAGGCGAAAAGAAAAATAAAATAAAATTGCTGATGCAATTGTTAAACAAATATTTATTTTAGAGCGAATTACCCCTTTCCAATACTATTCCACCTGTAAAGTGGAATTGAGTGCCCATTTCATACTGAAAACTTCTTGTATTGTGAGAGTAATCATATGCTATCTTTTGTATAATTGAGCTTTGTTGGTTGACTGGAAACACACATTATAGATGCTCATTTACATTCACTTCATAAACATTTTGATTTTGTTTTCAAAGCATTAACTACCTGTAGCACATGATGCATCTTTGAGCAACTTTGACTTTTATACAACCTTTTGTATGTCAAAGTTACCTTCTTAAAGGAAAACTTAATGTCTCAAAAGAAAGATATATATTCTATTGTATTCTTTCTCTTATTTAATTATAATGCTAAAGTCCAAATTTTGCTTCCAATAGATCTCTGAAACTTTAATAAAGATTGTTGACCTAGAGCTCTTCGTAATGTGAAAAAATAAATATTTATTGGCCTTTTGAGACATTGAGTGAAGACTTTGTGGTCTGCAGTTTTACCAGTTTCATCTATCTTCAGTTAGAAAGATTGCATTTTTCCTTTTTTGTCTTAATTTTATTCTTACCTTTACTATGAAATATTAGATGGTTAGCTGCTATTGTGTCATGCATGGAGAAGTTTAGTTGGCTTAATAATAAATATTCAAGTTTAATTTGGTTTGAGTTCTAGTCTAATCAGCTACCAAATATGGATTACGGACGGTCTTATCGGTAATTACCGATGATCCGTTAGTAATCATTTTTATTTGAAATTTTCCAAACTTGTCCAAAATTGTTTTTAGATTCTTTTGTTGAAGATCATTAAAAATGTTAGATTTGGCATGTCCTTGGTGGAAACACACATTATCGAAGTTTTTGGATTGAAAAAATATGAAAGTGGTGATTACCAATGGGGTTTCGATAATTACCGATGAAACTGTTGGCATCGATAATTACCTATGCACCATTGATAATCAATTTTTTTTTCCAATTTTCCCACATTTTTTTGATATTTTGTTGGATGATTTAGTTGAGAATCATTAATAAAGTTAGATTTAGCATGTCCTTGGTGGAAACACACATTATCGTAGTTATCGGGATGAATTGTTTTGATTTGGTTTGAAAAACTTGTAAAAATTGTAATTACCGATGGTGTTTTGATAATTACCGATGAATCCGTTAATAATTTTTCTAGCAACCATATATGGATTACCAACGGTCTTATCGATAGTTACCGATGACCCATCGGTAATCATTTTTATTTGAAATTTTCCAAACTTTTCTGAAATTGTTTTTGGATTCTTTTGTTGAAAATCATTAACAATGTTAGATTTAGCATGTCCTTGGTGGAAACACACATTATTGAAGTTTTTAGAATGAAAAAGTATGCAAATGTTGATTACCAACAGGGTTTCGGTAATTACCAATGAAACCATTAGCATCAGTAATCATATTTTTTTTCCAATTTTCCCACTTTTTTATGATGTTTTGTTGGATTCCTTGGTTGAGGATCATTAATAAAGTTAGATTTAGCATGTTCTTGATGGAAACACACATTTTGTAGTTATCGAGTTGAATTGTATTGATTTAGTTTGAAAAACTTGTAAAAATTGTAATTACCAATGGCATTTCAATAATTACCGATAAATCCGTTGATAATATTTCCATCAACCATATATGGATTACTAACGGTCATATTGGTAATTACCGATGACCCATCAGTAATCATTTTTATTTGAAATTTTCCAAATTTTTTCAAAATTGTTTTTAGATTCTTTTGTTGAGAATCATTAAAAATGTTAGATTTCGCATGTCCTTGGTGGAAACATACATTATCGAAATTTTTGGATTGAAACAATATGCAAATGTTGATTACCAACGGCCTTTCAGTAATTACCGATGAAACCGTCGGTAACGATAATTACTAATGCACCATCGGTAATCACAGTTTTTTTTTCCAATTTTTCCACTTTTTTTCAATGTTTTGTTAGATTTAGCATGTACCTGGTGGAAGCACACATTATCATAGTTTTCGGGTTGAATTGTTTTGATTTGGCTCGAAAAGCTTGTAAAAATTATAATTACCGATGGCATTTTGATAATTACTGATGAATACGTTGGTAATTTTTCCAGCAACCATATATGGATTACCGACGTTCTTATCGGTAATTACCAATGACCCGTCGGTAATCATTTTTATTTGAAAATTTCCAAACTTTTTCAAAATTGTTTTTGGATTCTTTAGTTAAGGATCATCAATAAAGTTAGATTTAGCATGTACTTGGTGGAAACACACATTATCATAGTTTTCGGGTTGAATTGTTTTGATTTATTTTGAAAAACTTGTAAAAATTATAATTACCGACGGCGTTTTGGTAATTACTGATGAATATGTTGGTCATTTTTCCAACAACCATATATATGGATTACCGACGTTCTTATCGGTAATTACTGATGACCCCGTCGGTAATCATTTTTATTTGAAAATTTCCAAACTTTTTCAAAATTGTTTTTGGATTCTTTTATTAAGGATCATTAGCAATGTTAGATTTAGCATGTCCTTGGTGGAAACACATATTATCAAAGTTTTTGGATTGAAAAAAAATGTAAACGTTGATTACCAACGGGGTTTCGTTAATTACCGATGAAACCGTCAACATCGGTAATCATATTTTTTTTTTCCAATTTTTCTAAATTTTTTCCGATGTTTTGTTGGATTCTTTAGTTGAGGATCATTAATAAAGTTAGATTTAGCATGTCCTTAGTGGAAACACACATTATCGAAGTTGTCAGATTGAATTGCTTTGATTTGATGTGAAAAAATTGTGAAATTGAAATTACCGATGGAATTTCGATAATTACCGATGGCACCATCAGTAACTTTTCCAGCAACCACCTGAAAGCCTAATATCGGTTACCGACGGTGTTATCAATAATTACCAATGACCCAACTTTTTGTGGATTCTATTGTTGATGATCATTAATAAGGCTAGATTTAGCATGTTCTTAGTGGAAACTCTCATTATTGAAGTTGCATAAGTTTTCATTTTGTTGATTTGGATTGAACAATTGGAGAATTTGCAATTACCAATGGACCACCCGTATTATGATGGTTCCCATTGATACATTTTTTAGCTATTCAATCGCAATTTTTTTGGGAAAATCACAATTATATTGTAGGTAAGAGATGTGCAACATAACATTAATTACGGCAACATAATTGTAAGATAACATAAGCAAATTACAAAGCATACATCCAGCAATCGAGCTACTACTTATAGCTAGCATTTGAGCATTCAAGCATAACAGACAATGATGGATTAAACTGAAATTAATAGATTTGGAACTTTTCCTTTGTCTTCTCGAAGACTAGTTTTGCAATGATAGCCCCATTGCAATCTGCTCTTTTGATCTCCAAATGAGCTTTTGATAGAAGTCAGCTCCCTCAATGCAGCAGCAATAAAATCATCAAAACCAATAGCAATGGCAGCTTTACGTTTTGCTTCATAAACCAACCTCTGTTTAGCATAAATATACAAACTATATTATAACTGTTAAGCTGACCCTACTAAAATTTCTCCAATTTGAAACTAATAAACGCTGTTTAATTATATAGTGAGTCATAATTCTTTAACCACTTGCTAAATATCTGACCAACTTCTTTAATTCATAGATTTGTATATTTTGTTTTATATGCTAAATAAAATCTGTAGATTGAGGAATCTCTTTCCATTTTCTGTTCAAGCTCATAAAAGGCTTGACTGAAAGCATTGTTCAATAGTTAGTTTCTCCTACAATATTCTAATCCTAAAGTATTTAAATTATATGTTCAGCAACAAGATCCATATTAAATTACAGTGCACCAAACGATAGAGAGGACTCCTGTGAAATAGAAGAAGAAAAAGTTTAGAATGACCACCTTGAAATACCTTCAGGATCAAAAGGAGCATGACACCATGCAAGCAAACTCTTGGGAACTTGGCCATTGGAAGATAAATTGCATTCTTGTAAATTAGAAGTTGAATAAAGCATCAATGTATGAGAATCATACTACAATAGGTTTTGATAAATGGTAAGGTAAGCATTATACAGTCGATTAGCTCAACTATCTTCAAGTTTCTGTACACAGGTTTTGGATACAGATGATCGACACCAAGAACATAACGATCAATCATTCCAGCAGAACCGTAGGCAAGTCCAAGATCTCTTCTGACAGAGCATTTCATCTATAATATTGGCAAAGAAATAAGAAAGATAGGAGAATTATGATGTAAGTTCAAGTATCATACTACAGGCAAGTACGTACTGTATAATTGACATAGAACAATTGGATTCAAAACATATGACTAAACATATCACTTTTATATTGTCAAATATGTTAAAAAAACTAATGTAAGGAATGGCTAATGCAGCTGTATATTAGATTTCAGAATCCATGTTCATCTATTCAAATCCATTTTCAAGACTGCCACTATTTACTACCCTGCTAATCTTCATTGATTTCAAAATTGTTCAAACTATCAAAAGAAACCTAGAAAATCCACTTCCTTCTCTCTGATTTCATAATCACTCTCTTATACATATAATCCATGCTTAGACACCCCACCAACCTCAGTCCAACTTTAACCTTACTTGTTTCTGTAAGGTTAAATTAACAAAATGCAACCAGTTACTAATTTCTTTGCTAGCTCAATTTATTTGATTTAGACTACTTGCAGTGTTCTACTTTATAATTAACCATGCCAACATTCAAGTCAACTATTGGAAAGAAGAGCACAAACGATATTGATAGGAATGAGCTACCAGAGAAATTCTCCTACTAAACATGAGATCTATAGACAAAAATGCAAGAGCATTTAACAGGGCGGACACATGATGGACATGTAAACCAATTATTCAAAAGCTGTACTTTTAAGTACAGTAAAATATCATATTATTCAGCAATGACAAAATAAATATCCCATTACTAAGAAATGCAGTTCAATTTCTTTATGTGACTACAGACCTAGACATTACAAAATCTTACTTCCATATGATTCTAGAGATTAAATTGGCTCATTAGACACCTACATATTATCATTTATACCACCACACATGACTAATCGGAAAATTGAAAATAACATTTCAATTTGGGTGCTCCCAAGCCCAGCAAGACCAATATTTTAAACAAATCAAGGTGACCATATGCACAACATAACATATCTGTATTAAATTGTTCATTCACACAATTATTAGGCACATGTACCAGGATTCATGAGTGAACATTAGTCTATTTATTTCAGGAACAAAATAACTCTTGTAAGTACAGTCAACAAACATATTACCAAAATTACCAATGTCTCAAAGGTCATTTGCGTGCTTCACTGTTATAATATAGTCCAATTCTTCTCACTTTCAAAAACTTTTTGATATTAATACAAACAAAATATTCAATATCAAATAAATTTACCAGTTATTTACTTCTTACATAGGCATTAAATATACATAAAAGTCAAAATCTAGCAATAGACAACTACTAAAAGTTGCACACATACAATTAATATATTAGACCAGATTATTACTACTCCATAATTTCAGAAGATCATATCTTCTCTTCTCACCTCTTAGTGTTTTGAAAGCTGTTCTGCTAGAGTGAAGTCCTAATGAGTCTAAATGGAGTATAATAGGTCTTAATTTTTCTTCCTTGTCTGGGAAACAACTAATCACTAGGCTTCAATGAACACTGAATACATTAAACACCAAGTAAAAAATCTTGCAGGAATTATAACCTTAAACTAAAAAGAAGGACAAGATATTTATTTATAACTTTTTGAGAGCAATTTAATAGTTACATCAAATGTTAGCCATCAATACAAAGGAGAAATTTAAATGTTCTCATAACTGAATTAGTACCATAGATGTTCAAGTCATCATGCTTTTTCTACTCTCCACTTTCCATTGATCTTTTTTTGAGATAACACTTTCCCTATTGTATTGAAATCATTCTAGTTTGGTATTTTGAAACTAATTCTACCCTTATTTGGTAGTCGCTGAACCATATTTACTATTTCCCTTAAATTCATTTATTTGGATAGGAACCAAAAAGAAGAAAAAGAAAGAAAGGGTCAAATAAAGCAATTATAAGTAAGTCACTTACTTGCATTTGGGGCATATTATACATTTCAAGAAATTTAACAGACCAAGGGACTACACCTGCTTTGATAACTTCATCATTTGGAGGGTTGTGCTCTACGAAAAATGCATCATTATGAAAGAAAATCAGAAGAAAAAAAAATGACTTCAATTGCTCATGATCATCATCAAACTATACTTGTAGTCCCCTCAAAATAATACGATCCATCTGTTTTTTTTTTTTTTTAAAAAAAAAAAACACTTAACATCAATATATTAAATATCAAAATTATTATCACCATCATCACCATTATTATTATTATTACGTTAGAAGAAACTTTCCTGGTTTAGCCTCTCCACCTCCTTAGGTGGCAATCGGTGTAGGTGCGCTTGACATTGTAGAAAATCCTTCCTATTCTCAATCTCACTTTTGACATCATCGTACTCCTTCGACTGCTCCAAATGGTATGCCCTCCTCCACATAAACTCATCCACTTCGTCCCTGCCAAAGTAACGATTTATGTGAGCCCTCCAAAAAGGGCACTTTCATGTCATTTTAAATTTTTATGGAGGATAAAATAGATACAAAAGGGTAAAACAAAAAAGATTGAAAGTGGGAGGGTAAATATCCTTAACGGCCTTCCAATAAGGACAACGGATCAAATTCCCCTTCCTTTGTTCCAAGAAACCCATTTCTTCATTGCGAGAAGCCCACAATCCTTGGTTCATGTATCTCTGCTTTCCTATTTTTCTTCATCCCCAAGAAAACCCACACACAAACAAATGGTGAGGAAGAGGTAAATGCATCATAGAATATCCAGGAGTGGACACCCCTAACATTAGTTTCTACATTTAAATTCAAAAGTTAAACCAAGAACTCAGTGGTTTCTTAACAGTAGCTTTAAACTGGGATTTCACATTTTCCCAATCTAACAATGAGTAAGAACTAACAATTGCATTTTATCCATTTTCTAAGTTATTAATTAAATGTGAATGTGGAAGAATAACAAACATTAAAAGAAATAAAATAAAAAAATTGGGATAAAACAACAAAGGATTTTATATTTAACATACAAAGCTCCTCATATATCAACTACATTTTTATGCACCACACAGCTTCAAAAGAACAAAACAAACCCAAAAAAGAAAAAAAAGAAAAAAAGGAAGAAAACCCTAAAACCCTATAGCGTAGAATTTGCTCCCAATTACATAAATAAAAGGGATTTCTATTCAAATTTGTAATCTAATATTATTATTTATTCTAAGTTAAGCCGTTTTGGGCGATTTCTTTGCTTGGGAGGCTTTATCGGATTCAGATGCGATGGAGGACTTCTTGGGAGCAAAACTTGGTGAATATGTGGAAGAACTCCTCAGCTGGCAATGGTCACACCCTGAAGCGATTTTCCCAACTCATCGTCGTTCTTCACTGCCAAAAGCATGTCCCTTGGATTTATCCTGTTCTTCTTGTTGTCACATGCCGCATTCCCAGCCAACTCCAACACCTGCTTTCCATTAACTAACTAATAAATTACATCAACAAAAAAAATATGAGAACAAAAATTTCAGATCTTATAAGCAATGAATGGAATACCTCAGTAGCAAGATATTCAAGAACAACGAGGAGATAGATTAGAGCACCAGTACTCGTATGATGAGCATAGCGTCCCTTTTTCAAGAACCGAGCGATCCAACCGACTGGAAACTGGAGTGGTGAGAAGAAGAAGAAGAAGAAGAAAAAGAGGAAGGAGAAAGGAGTTTGTTGTAGACTTGCTCGCCAACCAGATAGATGCCGATGGCCGCAACTCCGAGACCAAGATCGAAAGGGCATGGCAGAGAAAAAATGAAATAGCTTTTCATCTTATATTTGAAAAGGTTAATTTATGAATATCTAAAAATAAAAAACTAAAAAAAAACAAAAAAAACAAAAAAAATAAAATAAAATAAAACGGAATGGGTAGTTTTTGTTAGAACCTTTCGAATATGGGTATTGGGCCAAATTCCCCCTTTCTAAATTGTGTCAATTTTGCAACTAAACCTATGTCCTAAAAAAGCATTCAATCTCTGTCTTTCTGTTTGAATCTTTTTGCCTCTCAATGGATGAGTACAACACAAACCTTCCCACCAGCCACTTGCCCGGTTCATCCTTGCATGTGCTGCTTCGATTTGCTAATTTTGTTTTTTAATCGTCGCGTAAACTAAGTATAAATATGATTGAATTTCTGATTATTTTCTGTTTTTCGTGGAACGATTTTGTTTAATTTGTTAGTCTATGTGATCTTGTCAAATGTAGTGTTCGAGATTGGCTAACTTTTATGAATTTTTCGATTCTATTTGTTTTCTAATAAAATGAAGGAAAGGCTGGGGAAAGAAGTGCGAAAGCGTTTGGGTAATTTGTGCTGTTTGGTGCTTAATGCAATGTCTGGCTTTTTTAACATTTTAGGCTTTTTGACTGCTAATAAATTATCCTTTTATACTCAATGACCTCAAAGACTGAATATTAGCTTATAGAAAGCGGACAACGATGAGTTAGGAAAATAATTAATTATTATTTTTATTGAGCAATTACATTCTGGTGTTTGGTTTGGTTATATATATATATATATATATATATAAGATGTTTACATTTTTGTCCTAAAGGTGAGTGAAAAATTAGGGGTTTTCGTTCCAATCTTATAACCTCCCTTGTCCCTCTAAAGGCTGAAAAAGAAGCTCCTCCTTTCCCAACCTTAGATGTAAGCAATTACATCCCTAACAAAATGAAAGTTCACAATCAAACGCTCATATTTCTGTCTCCACCTGAAGTTGTTTAGCCATGCAAATTGAGAGATTTGGTTTCCTCTTAGAAAAAAATTTAATATATTAACGTATTATTATTTTTTTCACTCGTGTGCAACTACTGCCCTGTTTTAGAAAATAAAGTCTACAGTTAGCTGATATAATTTATAACGAAACCATATCTGACTAGTTAATTAGTTGTAAGAATAATCTATTTAGTAAGTTTTTGCATTTTATTCTTTATACCAAGTTTGCTTGAAGTGCTCATATGTATGTAACCATTCCTTTTATTATCTGGAGCGAGGAATTTATGTTTCTGCAACTTTTTTGGTGGATAGGCTGTTGTCAATGAAGAAAAAGAAAAGAGTACCACTAACTATGAGGGTATGAGGTTTAATCTCTAGTTCTTTTAAGTGGCTCAGTTTTTCTTTTACATAGTTGTAGTTTAGCCTGGGCCTTTTCTTGTTTTGTACTCTAAAATATTCGTGTCTTGGTTCATATGCAGTCCCTGAAGCTAATATGCAATATTCCCACCAACTAATGGAGGAGACAAAGGAGGACAGGGTTATCAAACTCTCCAAAGTCCAAGTGGTATCATACCTGAATAAACTAATTTCTATGTATTACATTTTCTTATCAAAGTTAATTCTTTGGTCTTTTTTTTTTTTTAATAATAATTTTTTTAGATGTAGCAAGAACTTATGTTCATTGGGTTGCAATTCAGAAAAATTATGTATATATATACAAAGATAAAATTTTGTTATTATTATCCACTTGCAAAATATTTTGTGCTGGAAAAAAATTTAAAACTAGTTTATCATTAACGGAACTGATTTCTTGATATTCTTTCATTTATTATACTTACTTTGTAGTAATAAGGGTTCCTTATAATATGTTTATTAACCTTAGTTTATTTTCTATTCCTACTTGAGAGTGAGCATCGAAGGCAGAAGTCATTTTCCTCTTCCTTTCATAATTATACAGACATAAAAAACTGTAATGGATATCAATTAATTTGAAATGCGAGGTTTGGTGAGTCTAGATAAGGCTCTATGGTTTAAGTAGATGAAATGGTACCATATTGTTGACTAATGCAAGAATTATTCTTATGTTTGTCACTCTATTAATTATGTACTTGCAGTATATATTTTTTAAAATTCTATTTCATGATAAAAACTAAATATTCATGCGTGTTTGCAAAATTTTTCAATCACCCCTGTCAAAAGTATAGCTTAGCACCATAACCAGATATGTCCTCTAAAAAAAGCACCTTGCTTCGACAACCATTTGTTTTTAATTTGGAGATGCTGTAAACTGTCTATAGCCATCAAAGAAGTTTGGCCAATAGGCAAGACTTGAGGTGGAAGAAACAATGGAGAAAATAATTTGTTATCACTATTTACTTTTGACGATTTAAATCGTCCTTTTTTTTTTTTAATAATTTTTTCGAGCTTCATGACTATATAATTTCTAGATTCCCTTGTCAGTTTTCCATATATTTTTAATAGGAATTGTAAACTGACTTGCAAAATGTTGAGTCAATTTAAAAATTTAAGAGTAATTTGGGATAGTTTAGAAGTTTCGCAAATCTTGTATTGTCGAAATTGGATTGATATTCGAACTAATAAAATGATGTTGCACAATTAATCATGAGAAAATTTAAAGCAGGTATTGAGCTGGTTTGCCACCATAGTTCTCTAGGTTTTCTTTTCGTGGTCTTTTAGCAAGAGATATGTAATCATTATTACCAAGAGAGAAAACTTATATACTTAACATCCATATGGAATTATTTTTAAAATGACTAATAGATAATTTCTTTTCTTTTTTATCTTGTTTGGTTGGCCGGGAAGGGGGAAGTTGGGCAAAAAGATTGGAAGGAAAGTTTTTATTAATTATGTCTTCTGTTTTATTCTATTTTACAGACATAGAATTAACGAGTGATAGAGTTCTCTGTCCTTATCTAAGATTTTGTCTGACAAAGTCATATGATGTTAGATTTGCTTCCTAATAAACCTTACTGTAATTTATCTTATCGAAGCAGCATATATATTTAGTTGGAAGGGTCATTTGCCTTTCTGAAACTTCTCTGAGTCTTCTTGAGTGAAGGAACTTATATTTGTATCAGCGACTTAACATTTAACTTAGATAACTATTTAAATGCTTCTTTCTGATTCAAACAAAATTACTGGTCATAAAATTAGATCTAAGTTATTTGTCATTTCATTCCAAGGCATTTATGTCCAAATTGAGTAGTTGTGTTCTGACAAAATTTTCATTTTGAAGAATGGTCTGATTCCCATAGATGGTGACTTGCAAGTGGCATAATTAAGTTTTTATACTTTCAAACCTTTAAATTTTTTTCCTTCTCCTATTGCTTGTTATGCTTTATCTGCATTGCTATGTGCAATGGAATTATGCTATTTTTATTATTGTATTGTTTGATTGATTGCATCAAAATGTTTGCACTTGAAATGTATGCCAAACTATGAGTTGTGAAATGGAAGTTTAGCCAACATAAATAGTACTAAGTAGAAATCCAATCTGTATTTGGGGATTGAGCTTTCAAATCTTCTTTCTCCTATTTGTTATCCAATTTAGTACAACTACATTTCTGAAATTCATGTTCTTGTTTTCAAATTACTATCATGATCGTGATTTGTTATGCTAGTAAGAAGTAAAAAAATACTTTGATTGAATCGAGCAAAAGCCAATTCTACACAATTAAAGTGAAAGATTTTTAGGGAAAACTTAAAACCAAAAAAGGGTTAGTGTTTGTATGGTTCAACATCATTACACTGCTTGCAATAATATTCTTTATTTATTTGGCATGTCAATATTGTCCTTTGGCCTCTTTTGAAATAGTACTTGACATGCATTAGAAAATGATGACCCAGGGACATCTGGGCCACGGGCTGGCGAACAGGAAAAAGAACAAGTACTTTGGCAGTCTTCTTTGTCGTCCAATGCCAAAAACGATGCCAGTTATGGCTAGTCCAACTTGTGGTGTTATTCGGTTCCTAGAGGGTTTGCAAAAGGTCGAGCGCTTAGGAATTTCCACCATCTTGTTCAAGAATATTAACTATAAGGTGATAGCAGTCTATAACCTTATTGTTAATATTCTTGATCATGACGAAGGTAATACCAGAGCACTCGAGTTTCGGCGAATTCTTCGGGAATCGAATAACATTACAACTAGGACCAATCTTAAACGACATTGTTTTGGCCTTCGAAGACAAAGAAAAACAACAATTATTGTGTCTTCTGATTCAATTTGGACAAAGATATGCCACGACACATGATCGGCTCTTGACATGGTATTGTGTCTTCCCATTCAATTTGTACTTCTTTGTCTTTCGTCCGCTATGACAAAAAAAATGAAACGGAAAGAACAATTTACCAAAGTTTCTAATTGCGTACTACATAGATCGAGTATGATACAAATAAGCATTCGAATTTTGTTAATGTTTCCATGTGTTTTTGTCATGTGTCTCTTAAATTGTAATCAATAAGAGTATGTCATCATTATATATTTTTTTGGCCACTGTGTTGTTTTTAGTATTTATATTTTAGCCTCTTCGATATATGGTATATTTAATGGTTTGCTATCAACATGAAAATAATGGTCTGGCAACAAGATTGTGTAGGTGGCCTCATTTTATTGGGATTCTCAACTTAAGGGTTCCATGAAATAAATTGACTCTTCACTGTTTATACTTCATAGCATACTTAGAGTTTATACATGGCAAAGGAAATTAAATGTGAAGTTGTATAAAATAATAAATATAAATGAACTAAAGAACAAATGGTTTTACCCTTCGACCATATTTAATTTCTCTTCCTCTCTGTATCTCTCTTTGACTACTGATATCTACCCTAATTAATTTCCATCTCTCTCTCTTCCTCTCCCATCTACCATATTTAATTTTATTCTCTTTGTCTCCCTCTCTCTCTCTCTCTTTTCTTGGTGTAACTCTCAGTCTCCCTTTATACTAACCCATCATTCCACAAAACCACCCTTTCATCATACCATCTCTGTTATTCATTTGCAAACTAGTAGATAACAAAAAGCTTTATTATGGAGCACATATACTTCAATTTCATGAATCTAAAATGTACATTTCTGGAGTAAAGTTAAAGAAGATTGGTATGCATTTATATATATCTATATATAGAATTCCCTTATGTCATTTTCATATGTTTTTCACATTTTGATTCTATGTATAATTGCAAATTCTATGT
The DNA here is from genome assembly GCF_031755915.1 of Ziziphus jujuba. Classification (NCBI taxonomy): domain Eukaryota; kingdom Viridiplantae; phylum Streptophyta; class Magnoliopsida; order Rosales; family Rhamnaceae; genus Ziziphus; species Ziziphus jujuba. The sequence continues at coordinate 23,748,247 of NC_083379.1, forward strand.
TGGTTTTTTTTTTTTTAATCATGGTTAAATTTGCATCCAATACGACTACTGTTAGGTTACAATTTCACCCTGAATCATAAATTTAATATCCTATTCTACTTGATCCACTATACTTGTCAGGAGTTATTGGTTATTCTGTGAGGGGTCAATATGCTAACATTTTAACATATTTTTTGGCGTTTTTCCTGTATGCATTTTTGAAAATGCATTTGTAATTTTTCATTTATTTTCTTCATGATGAAAATTGACCCTTCCAGCTAAGATTCTCGTAGACCAAAGATTTAAAGTCTTATGACCTTGCCAATTAATTGAAGCTTATGACAAGAAGAGAATTATTATGTTTCAACTGGTAACTTCTGCTATCAATGTCACAAATTTCAATTCTACCTTTTGTCTAATGGAACATGGAATTTATGTTCTTAAGGTACATGAACATACCAAAATTAAAGAACGAAGATTATACATATAAAGAGGAATTGTACTTTAGCAGAACTTAAAGATGTTGTCAACAATGCTCTCAACTTGGATTTTTAACGACATCAATTAACTCTTAAGTTTATATACAATGTGTGTTTGTCATGCGAGTCGTACGTTGTGAAAAATAATAATAACCTACAATGTTTTATAGAAGAGTATAGTTCACACAGACCTCAAGATAGATTTCCACTTATTGTTCATGTGTTACCCAAGGTCCCACACATTAATAATAATCCAAACAGTGATATGAATAGCATATCTCCAAATGTTGATGGAAGCACGTTTGTTTTAGGTCGTGGACCATGTTATGTTGTGCCCACTTCAGGATTGATGCCTGTTGTCCCACTATGTCAAGTTCCAAAGCCAACTATATGTACCCTTGATGTTGACATGCAGTCTCCAGCGATCGAACATCGTGTCCTGGAAACTCAAACACGACTCTCCACAGACCAAATTTGTGAAAATGATATGCAAATTGTGGTACATGATCATGACTATGAGCACTTCGACATTAATGACTTGAAAATATTATAGCCATGATTATGAAAATGATGAACAAAATGAGGTCAAAACTAATCTTAGTGAAGATGGGTTGCATGACATTCGTTGGACCTAACATTCGAGACTATCGCCTAGTGATAGTCATCATGGTGATTCTCCTCATGGTAATAGTTCAATTGGTAACATGAACGATGGTAACATTAATTCTCCTCATACCGATAACCATATGCACATTCCTCAGCATTCTATCCCATTTATAGCTGTACACAGGGCTAACCGTTGCTACTCATCTATCAATGACCATGAGGTCATTCGAATGAACCAATTATTTTCGAGTAAGAATGAGCTACAAAAGAAACTTTGTCTATATGCACTGAGGAGAAATTTTGAATTCAAGGTCACGAAATCAGATGGGGTCCGATATGAGGTTGTATGTGTAAATTACAATTGCAAGTGGTGCTAGCATGGTACCAAGATACATGGTGAGAATACGGACTCCTTAATGATAAAGATTTTCTAGGATGACCATAATTGCTCTTTAAATATCATAAAAAGGGATCATCATCAAGCAACAAGTTCAATTATTGGAGACATCATGTAGCCAAAGTTTGATGGGATTTTATGGCCATACAGACCCATGGATATTGTGCATGATATTCGCTCTAAGTACAAAGTAAACATAAGCTATAGTAAAGCATAGGCAGCTAAGGAAGTTGCACTATCAGGTTTGTGAGGTACGCTTGAAGAGTCATATGTGAAACTCTCTTTATGAAGTTTCGTTTTAAAGAGTAGGAATCCGGGCACATTTACCCGAATTGAAACTGACAGTCAAAATAGATTTTTATATTTTTTCATGGAACTTGAAGATAGCATCAGAAGGTTTCATCATATGCAAAGTGTTGTAATTGTCGATGGAACAACGCTAAAGAATAGATACAGAGGTTTGTTATATATCGCATCGTATATGGATAGGAATAATCGATATCCACTTGCTTATGGAATTGGCCATAGGGAGACCAATTCTACCTACACATGGTTTTTTGAGAGATTTAAATAAGCATTTGGCGACAACCTCAATGTAGCTTTTATATCAGATAGACACAAGAGTATTGCAAAAGCGATACGGACAATTTTCCTTAATAATCACCATGGCCATTGCACGTATAATCTTGGTACAAATTTGCGGGTGAAGAAGTTAAAAGATAATGTTAAGGCTATTATATCATTTTTTCAGGACGCATCCAAAGCCTATATTGTTAAGGAATTTTATAAGGAATGACAAAACTGGAAGGCGTTAGTAATCAAGCTATGCAATATCTGAAAGATGCAGATCCTACCAAGTGGGCTAGATCACACTTTCTAGGCAATCGATACAACATCATGACCACTATCATTGAAAAAAGCATGAATTTTGCGCTTCTCGATGCTAGAGATAAATCTGTGTTGCCACTACTCATCACATTTGTGACATATTGCAAAAATGGTGGTATGTGTTGAAAAGGTGGTAATCTTGCCACCTTGTGCAAACCAATATCCACCAAGGTTTGCACCCCCTTTCTTTCTTTAAAAGAAATATTTTGTTAAATGACCTAATGCAATATTTATATCTATGTTTTATGTTCCTTTTAATGTCTTTTGAATACCTAATTTTTATTGTATTTAGCTTAGTAATTGTCTCTTTGTTAGGTATTGATTTTATTTTGTAAAATGGCTATGTGCTGGAAACACTAGTTGCATTGTTGGGGGTGGCGTTCTCTAAGATTTAAAAACGAGTTTATGATTTTTAGATTTTTGTAGTAGACATGTAAATGAAAATATAGAAAAAATAATGACTCAAAAAGGCCTTGGGAAGCCCAAGATATGCAGGTTGCAAGTTGGCATAACTGATTTCCAGTAGTTATGGCCCACGTGTTTGAGATGAATTGGAGGCCTTACCCAATTCTTTTGGACTTGGTCTTCTCTAGATTTCATCCTTGATATTTCAGCATACCACATGCCAAAATTCAAGCAATTTGGATGAAGAAGACCCAGCCTTCCATCTAGTCAAAGTAGTGGTATAGGATTAGGTGGAGATAGTTTTTTGAAATTCAAAATCTCACCAACTCTTATCGTAATTATGCACTCACATATGAAGCTGGTGGTTGAACAGTCATGTATTATAATTTTGAGTGGGAAATATGTAAATTTTGAATTTTAAAGACTTTCATTTGGTCCCACAAAATGTGTGAATTTTGAATTCTAAAGACTTTCATTTGGTCCCACACACACCTCACATGTATGACAAAAGTTTTGTATCTATATATGTAACAAATGAATGAAAAGCAAAAATGAATAAGTGTGCTGTCTAGTTTTGTGTGGCCTACTTTAACATCTTCTCTTCTTCTTCATCTTCTTCTTCTTCATTCAAAACAAAAACCCTAACAATCTTAAATATCATCATACCAAAAACAAACACAAAAATCACACAAACATCAAACCAAAAACCGGATCAAAGGTTGTGCACAAGACTAACACTTTGTGTACAACACTTTTGGCCAAGTGAACCCAAAACCACACCAAACTCCAACAGTATGAACGTCAAAATAATGCTGCTGTAATGCAAACTCCAGTTACTAACTGGTTGGAAAATATCATGCAGGAGCACTCAACTCATGGAAGAGGACTGCATGTAATTCCGCTAAACTTATATGAGTTTCAAGTTGTTGGCCATGGTGTGTTGGTTGGAGTAGTCAATTTAGAAAGTAAGGCATGCACATGCAAGGAATTCAACGTAGATTGATTTCCTTGCATCCATGCAATTGCAGCATGTAAGTATCGACATATTTCTCCATATATCCTTTGCTGGGCACATTACTCAGTTGTGTCTCTTATGATGCATATTTGAAGACCATATATCTACTTGGAGATAAATGTCAGTGGCATGCTCTGGATTATGTCATAAGTCAAATTGCACTTCCACTTTAGATTGGCAAAAAGTTAGGAAGACCAAGAAAGAAAAGGATTCAATCTCAAAGAGAAGAACATCTTCAATATAGATGCGGGAGGTGTAAACATATTGGTCATAGTTGAAGATCTTGCTCCACCACCGTACTATTTGATAGCACTACCAACGAACAGCACCATTCTACATCTGGATCGTAAATCTCTTTATGCTATATTAATCCTTGAGGTATGTTATTTGGTATATCTGAATCTGGATGTGTAGTTTAGTTATCTTTTCAATTGCAGCATGTATGAAATATGCAATGTTGTATGAATGTAATTAGTAGCCCTATTGCTGGATGTGTGCTTTGTACTTTGCTTATCATTATAACAAATAAAGTGTTTAACCATTAGAAATTTTAACAAAAAATTGTCAACGTGTATTATGCACCCGTCGGTAATACACATTATCAAAGTAGTTGTAGTGAATTGTAATTATTCAAAATGAAAAACTTAAGACTTGGAAATCACTAACGGCATCCATCGGTAATACCAATAGTCCATCGGTAATCAAGCAAATTAGGGTTTTTGTGGAGTTTTTGCACATCTTTTGTGTTATCTAATCTTAATCATACTATTTATCATTAAATAAATTTACATTGAGCATTTTCTTCGTCCAAATACACATTAGCAAGGTATTTGTATTGAATGCGGTGAATTGAACTCAAATTTTTAAGAATATGCAATTACCGATGAATCATCGGTATTACCGATTGCTTCGATCAGTAAATTAACCATATGCAATATTTACAATAAATGAGTGGATTACCGATGGTTTTCATTGGTAGTACCGATGGCCAATCTGTAATTAGATTTGTTTGTACTTTTTCCAACCCCTTTTGTGTATTCTTCTCTCGACCATCATTCTAAGCAGGAAATAAAGTTTAATTGAAAATGTTATTAGTGGAAAACCATATTATCGAAGTTATTGGATTGAGTTGTGGTGATTTGAATTGAAAAATTGAAAAATTTGAAATTATCGATGGTTTCCATTGGTAAATTTTCCAGCAACTACACTTTAGTTTATTTTGAATTACCGATAGTTTTCATCGGTAATACCGATGGCCCAACAGTAATCAAGCACATTTGTAATTTTTTCACTTTTTTTTGTGTATTCTTTTCTCTACCATCACTCTAAGAATGAAATAAAGTTTAATGGAACATGTTCTTGGTGGAAAACACATTATCGAAGTTGTTGGATTGAATTATGGTGATTTTAATTGAAAATTTTAAGAATTTGAAATTATCGATGGACCATCGGTAAATTTTCCAACAACTACATTTTCAAATATATTGGATTACTGATGGTTTTCATCGATAATATTGATGGCCCGTTGGCAATCAAGTTGGTTTGTAATTTTTTCACTTTTTCCACATCTTTTTGTGTATTCTTTTCTCACTATCATTCTAAGCATGAAATAAGTTTAATTGAACATGTTCTTAGTGGAAAAACACATTATCAAAGTTGTTGAATTGAATTGTGGTGATTTTAATTGAAAAAAGGAAAATTTGAAATTACCAATGGACCATAGGTATTACCAATGGTTTCCATTCGTAAATATTCCAGTAACTACACTTTCATTTATTTTGAATTACCAATAGTTTTCATCGGTAGTATCGATGACCCATCTTGTGTGTATTCTTTTCTCCACCATCATTCTAAGAATGAAATAAAGTTTAATTGAACATGTTTTTGGTAGAAAAGCACACTATCGAAGTTATAGGATTGAATTGTTGTGATTTTAATTGAAAATTTTGAAATTACTGATGGACCATTTATATTGTCGATGGTTTCCATTCGTAAATTTTCCAGCAACTACACTTTCAAATATATTGTATTACGATGATTTTCATTGGTAATACTGATGGCCCATTGATAATCAAGTTGGTTTCTAATTTTTTCATTCTTTCCAAATCTTTTTGTGTATTCTTTTCTCCACCATCATTCTAAACATGAAATAATGTTTAATTGAACATTTTGTTGGTGGAAATACACATTATCAAAGTTGTTGGATTGAATTGTTGTGATTTTATTGAAAAATTAGAAAATTTGAAATTATCCCAATGGTCTCCGGTCTCCTTTGGTAAATTTTCCAGCATCTACACTTTTAAATATATTCGATTACTAATGGTTTTCGTCGGTAATACTGATGCCTGTCGGTAATCAAGTTGGTTTGTAATTTTTTCACTTTTTCCCAATCTTTTTGTGTATTACTTTCTCCACCACCATTCTAAGCATGAAATAAAGTTGCATTGAGCATGTTCTTGGTGGAAAAACACATTATCAAAGTTGTTGGATTGAATTGTGGTGATTTTAATTAAAAAATTGAAAAATTTGAAATTACTAGTGGACCGTCGGTATTACTAATGGTTCCCATCGATAAATTTTCCAGCAACTACACTTTCAAATATATTGGATTACCGATGGTTTTCATCAGTAATATCGATGGCCCGTCGATAATCAAGTTGATTTGTAATTTTTTCACCTTTTCCAAATCTTTTTTGTATATTATTTTCTCCATCGTCATTCTAAGCATGAAATAAAGTTGCATTGAGCATGTTCTTAGTGGAAAAACACATTATCAAAGTTGTCGGATTGAATTGTTGTGATTTTAATTGAAAATTTTGAAATTACCGATGGACCATCAGTATTATCGATGATTTCCATTGGCAAATTTTCCAGCAACTACACTTTCATTTATTTTGAATTACTGACGGTTTTCATCAGTAATACCAATAGACCATCGGTAATCAAGCACATTTGTAATTTTTGTAACATTTATCTACATATTTTTTGTGTTTTCTTTTCTTTGAAATGATTCTTATCATGGAGTAAAGTTGCATTGTGCATGTTCTTTGTCCAAATATACTCCATCAAAATTCTTGTATTGAAATGTACTTGTATAAGTAGGAAATATTTGACAAAAAGTACCGACGAATTCCATTGGTAATATCGAAGGAATGTCAATAATCAAGTAAGTTAGGTTTTCTTTGCTTTTTTTGCATACTTTTTATGTTATCTGATCTTAATCATAAATCATTAAATAAAGTTATATTGAGTATGTTCTTCATCCAAATACACATTATCAAGGTATTTGTATTGAAGTGTGGTATATTGAACTCAAAAGTTTGAAAATTTGCAATTACTAATGGACCATCGATATTACCGATGGTTTCCATCGGTAAATATTCCTATGATAAGTTCACAATTTTTTTGGAATGTTGCAATGCTATTGTGTCATAGATGATGTGCAACGTAACATAAATTACAACAAGTTGATTGTAAAATAACAAAATAGAGTGTCATAATATAGTTGGATGTCAAAGTCAAAGACATTAGCTCTAAATTGAAAATTTATTAAAATTACAACTCAACAACATATTTCTTTCTAAATGTCTTCCTGCCCAAATAAAAGGTCCTCATCACTGTTGCGTACTTGATAAACTTCAAAATGAACACTCTACAATCACTCATGTATCATTACATTCAAGAAATAGCATAAAAGAAGTTGACAAAGTAATGTTTATATGCGGTATGTAAGAGGACCGAAAGATTATAAATGGAACCAAATGTCAACGAAAAGCAACGATATGTATTTCCACATTTAAGAACAATAAAAGATCATTAATAAAAGTTAATTTCAAATGACAACACATTCATACCCATTTTGTTGGCAAGGTGCGTCTTTGATGATAGTCATCGTGAATGGATCTAAACTAGGAAGGACGTCCAATTTCTTATCGTAATATTCCACATCCCTCAATAAGTAAGGCAGCATAAAATTAAGTCATTTGGCATTTTTAACCTCTCTATTCTGGGCAAATTTGTTTCTAATATTTGGATTATATAAATCAATCGAGCCTTCAGGTCAACACATGCTGCCAACCAATGGGCGCTTCCATTAGTGACAAGGATGTACAACTGAAATGATAAAATTAACCTCATTATCCATAAATGAGAAAAAATATTAAATAAATTTCCAATATATATATAGACAAACTTACATAATCACAGATCTACCACGGCATGTTATATTTTAGTGACGTCCCATGCACATAGCTTCACAGTGTCTAATCACAAATATATGTGCTGGAGGATGCCTCGCATGTGGGGTGACGCCCTTTTATTAATGACTGCCAACAAATCAAATGGATACAATAACTTTTAACTCCAATAATCATGTTTTCAATAATATATAGCAACGATATATATTTCCATCATCTTACCCAAAATAAGATGTCCAGTATAGCACAATATTGAGGGAACATGCTGCGATGGTCAGACCGCCTTTTCGTATGACAAATAAAATGGCATCCATATGCATGCTACAAACAATATAAAACAATATCATAAACAAGTGTGTAGTGATAATACATCATTTCAAAATTGTAAACACAATGAACTTATAAGAAAGTAAGGTATTTAACTTACATCAGACGTCAACCATCCAACAGGGATAAGTAGTATATCAAAAAATTACTTGTCCGCCTGAATATAATCGATACAAACACTCGATCCTGCTGGTGCTAGTCTATATCACTCATCAAACGACCTCTTATTCGCTGCATCAATAAGTTGTTTGAGATGCAATTTAACCTTCTTCTTACACATTAGTGTACGGAGAGATGACATGTTGTGACTTGTGGTAAACTTGACTGAAGCTGTTTTTCTCTACAAATTCATGCGTTAGAAGCTCCACTTCACCTTCCCCTTCCACAGCTGGGTTATGTTGTGGACTATTGATCAAAGCAGTAATATCCCAACCCATTTGCAATGGCTAATATGCACGAGTGTATGGTACCAAAGCCCATGAATCATTTACATGGGGTCTACCAGGTACGATAGGATCAATCAGTGTTTTACAATCCTCATCTATCTTGTTACCACTAGCACCATAGATGGGAGCATCAAATTCTTCTTCTCGTTCAGAATCCATTCGTCCGTACTCGCCATAAGACAGTGCCAAAGAGGATGACCTTTGCACCGAAGAAGGCGGTGACTATGTATGGACGTGATGTTCGGCCTGCATAACATAATCATCGCTGAATGAGAGTATACATTTTAATAATAATGTAACCCTAAAGTATAATGTATGTATACATACAATCACCCATGTTCTTTTACAACCTTATTCTATGGGTTAGAAATCCAAATGATACATGATGTTTCAGTTGGTCAATAACAAAACCAAGCATTGTCCTCAAAGCAGCCTCTCCTGCTTGACTTCATCAAATTTATCAACCATATATTTCTTTAATTCTTCCACTTTTGCCTCCATGCAATTAACTTAATCAATATTAGTATCCGAAAACAAGTAAATATATATTAGTACAACATTCATCAACTTATGTAATACATATTTTGAATGTAACAGTTGCATAAACTTACATTATCAGTTAGTGGGGCACTAGCATGCTTTTCATATTTGGAAGCATCTTGAAAACCAATGACTACCTCGAATACTATCGGTTGTACAAGTGGTGGTTTTGCATAGCGAACCTCATGTACGTCAATTGTTAATGTTTACTAGCAATCCATGTTTTCCTCATCGTCAGTAGCATCTAACCTCCAGTGCACACCATACTACATGAAATTAAGAAAGAAAGAAAAAACAAACAAAGCAAAACAAAAAACAAACAAAGCAAAACAAAAAACAAAAAATTATATATCAGAATAAAAAATGTAATGTAACTTGAATGAAATAGCAATCAAATTGAATTTGGTATGACAAACTTTAGTTTGGTACAACATGTAGTGGAATTAAGTTTGCCTTATATCGCTATTTGAGGTGAACCAAGAATCCACAGCTCTATGGCTCGGTGGGCTTGTTAAATGCCATCCAACGATCCTATGACAACTAGTTTTCCGCCGCTCACCAAATTGTTTACCAAAATTTAGAATGGCTTCAAAACCCCATACCTACAAAATATAAATATAGGTGATCAAATATAATATTTAAATAAACCCTAAATTTATATTTGATGCTAAAATGTACCTGAAACACCAATGAAAAACTTTTTAGATCATATGAGCGTGATTTATTTTGTACTTTATCTCCTCTGTGATGGAATGCATTGTGCAGCGACTTTATAGTCTCCTTGTAGCTCAAAATACCCCAAGGGTAGGAGTTGAAAAGCTCGATATCTTCAACAAACTTTCTATTAATCTGAACCCTTGAATCCATTCCAACCACACCATGAACAAGGAAATATAACAAAGCAATCTTCACTAAATCCCAATCATCACCAAAATGCGTACTCTTGAATATGCGCTCCAACTCAGGTGGTTTCAAGTGGGATTTATCTTTAAGCAATCTCTTATGCAGGATTTAATATTTTGCACATCAAAATCAAATGTATATCGATAAAACTTTAAGCCGATAATAAGTGCAAATTCTCATTTCATAAATCGAACTCCAAATCTATCAAAGTTGAACTCAAGCACCTTAAAATCATTGGACACAACTTTTCTACATAATAGGTTATGAACTAAGTGAACAAAGAACCTAAGCTTTTTCACTTCAACTAATGGTCCAAAACATGTTTGCCTGTATAGATTAAGTTGATCAACTGTGAGCACACTTGTAATGACTACATTGGCTTTCATTGGGTTCCCGAAAGAATGCACCCTAGCTTTAAATATATCTGAATTCTTGAAAATCCGTTCCTTCTAACTTGGACCTGCACTGGCCTACAAAATAATTTACATTAATGGAAAGGACGTCCACCATTTCCCCATACACTATTTTCGCACCCCAACTTGATAATAATAATTTTCAAACCAATCTTAAGACATATATATTAACATTTTTGCACTAGTAGTATTTTCAATGAAGCCATCGGTAATCCAGCTACAATGAACTAAAAAAAACCCTGATGGCCTATCAGCAATTACCAATGGCTATCGAGCGAAGTTTTCTTGAGTATTCACACTCATGAATAAATAGTTAAAGACATCTCATCAATAAAAGTGATATAAACCTCACGATATTCAAAAATGTATATCAAAATCTCATGATTTTCCATATTTATAATAAATATAGTAAAACATGAATGAGATAGGACTTAAACTAAATCACATATTTAACACACCAAGCTATGTAAAAAAGCATAATACTTACCATCTTAGATGTGGGAGGAGATTAGAACATGGCTTGGAAGCTTGGTGCTTTCCTTCTTGAATTTGGATTGCTGCCTAGAAGTTTCATTGATGCTTCGAGGCAGGTGATGATGTGCTTCCACCGTGTCTCTTGGTTTGCAGCTTTTTACCTCCCTTATTTGATTAAGATCGCAAGTTCTTTTTTGGTGTCATTATAAACTACAACCTATAAATGTAAATTGACAACATCAATAAATTTTTATCTACCTTTAAGCATATAGTTAACTAACTATGTATACATATATAAATAACCACAACCTTACTTTACGATTAAAAAATATATATAATATATAAATTTAAATTGCAAACATTGCTCACTTTTCATCCACATTTAAAGTATATATATACATATATATATATATATATATATATATATATATGTATGCGGAAATTCTATGGTGAGGACGGTCCGCATGAGGACCGCAGTATTAGTGACGGTTTTTCATAATATTAACGACGGTTTCTTAGAAAATCGTCACTAATACTATGAAAAACCGTCACCAATACTGTGGTCCGCATGAGGACCGTCCGCACCATAGACGGACTGTATATGTATGTATGTATATAACTATGTATGAACGACTTAAATAACTTAAAAATTGACCAAACACATTTATTTATGTATGTTCATCCAAACTATTCCACCTTTTTTATCACATATATAAATCTTACATGAATCTTATAAAATGAATGAAAAACATATCAAAATAATGTATATCAATGTACCATATTCATTAAGATAGATCCTAATTGACCCAAAAAAAAAATTATATCAGTTTTGATTTTAATGCTTTTCTAAAGGTTTGGTAATAACAAAATATAATTATAATATTTTAAGAAATTCTAAACTTTTACAAACTCCATATTTTAATCTTTTGTGAACCCCCAAAAAAAATTACAATTTTTTTTTTAAAAATTGCTGACATCATCAATGAAATCAGCAAACGACGTGTCGTCTGGCCTGTATGCCATGAACGACTTGTCGTCTGGGCCAGACGACGTGTTGTATGGCTCTCCTTTAACCTTCAGTCGGGTCGACTCGAAACCAACAGACCGGGTCTTGATACGAACCTAGGACGACCTGCACCTAAACCTGTATTATATTAGCCCAAATCTAATTATGTTCAAGTTCTAATGGTCACCTCAACCCCTAACCAACCTGTGATTAGAAACTTTGATATAATGAAGATGCCACAATACGTGATGGATATCTTATTGATAAGTCAAACTAAAACACTCATCCACTAATGGCGTTTTAGGTGTTCAAAGAGAATTCAATCTCACAAATAATTTTCTGTATAAAATTCAAGCTTGATTTCTAATTGAAAATAATCCTTTAAATAGGCTTTGAATGAACAAAATAAAACCCTAAAAAAGATTAGGAAATTTTGGCCAACATAGAATCAATTAGGAAATTGCCTAATTTCACACCCTTTCCTAATCTAATTTGATTTAATTAATTCCCTTATTTTGAATTAGGAATTAATTAACTTACAATGAAAATAATAAAATAATAACTTTTCTAAACTTATTTTTCCAGCAAATAAATAAATAAAAAGCAAAAGTAAAGGTAATTTCCTAAAACAAAAAGTAAAAATCAAATTAGGAAACTAGAATACTAGCTTTTTGACTAAGTTAACTTTAGCCAATCTTTGACTAATTTGAGCTCCAAATCAGCTTCTATATGCTTTTTAGGATGCCAAATAAGATTATTATGGAGTCCCACATGTTTCCCTTGCTTGGAGAAAAGAGAAAAAGCCAACTCAGCAAAATACAGTAAAGTCAGCGAAAAATACAGCAAAACCCAGTCAATTTCTCTCTCATGCGCACACAGGCCTTGACCAGTTCCTATGACTTCTTAGTGATATCAAGTGAATTCAAGAAGATTTGACCCCATTTCTCGCTGCCTGGAATCCATAAACGCACCAAAACCGCTATCCGGGTCCATATCGGCTTTCACCACTTGTATACTCAAAACAGACCTTGTATCTTCTGGTATGGACAAGCCTTCTTGAGAATTAATTACTCCCTGGATAAAAGAAGCAAGTTTTTCCCTAAACCTCTTAGCTTGAGCCCTAGTGACCAGCCTGATCTTCATTCGTATCGGGTCGACACCCCAGTGGGTTGTCGGTTGTGTGGGTTCGGAAGGATTCGCATCATTCCCCTCCTCTTGAAAAGGATTTGTCCTTAAATCAAGATCATCACCTGGAGCAAAAGGAGATAAATCAGCAACATTAAATGTGGCACTAAGATTATACTCACCTATTAAATCAAGTTTGTAGGTATTCTCGTTAATCAGCTCCAAAACTTGAAAAGGTTCATCCACGCACGACATAAGCTTTGACTTTCTTTGTTTGGAAACCATTCCTTTTGTCAGTGCAACCAAATCAAATCTCCTGGGTCAAACACCATCACAACAAAATCTAAAAATACATGCTCATTATGGGAAAAATTACACTTTTTAAAGTTAGCAAATAATCTCTTCCTAATTTTCAAATTGCCACAAAGTAAAGCTCTCAACAATGCAAATAAAGTTCTAAACAACAAAAGCATCTTTAAATAAGCATCTTTATAATTCATGACCAGCAATGGTTTCTTACTCATGATGACTTTATTAACATCCTAAAAACTTAAATAAAAATTTTTATTTTTCCTTTCTTTTCTTTCTTTTCCTTTCTCACTCACGGTTTCGTTGAATTTTACATCACTCTCGGCTTTTTCTCCAAGTTTCTCACTCTCCGGTTTATTATAATTTTTCCACTCAACTTGGGTTTTAGAGGACTTACCTTGGACAGCAAGCTCACATTTTCCCTCTTGAATGGATGGTGAAACCGTTGGTGCCATACTAGTCTTCTCTTTGAGCCTCTCGACTTCCTTTCTTTGTTGCATTTGTAGTTGGTCTCTAAAAACCTCCTTCGAGGTCAATGGCTCTAGCTTGACCTTCTTACCTTTAAATCTAAAAATAATACAATTCTCTCGACCATAATGAGTAGCATCTTTAGCAAATTGTCATGGTCTACCTAATAGAATATGTCCAGCATGCATAGACACAACATCACACAATACAACATCCACATATTTATCAATGCTGAATTTTACTTTGGTTTGCTTATTTACTCTCATCTCTCCATTATCATGAAGCCATTGTAATCTATATGGTTCTAGATGTTTAATAGTTTGTAAGCCTAATTTATCAATGACTTGTTACTAATTACATTTGTACAACTTCCACTATCAATTATCATACTACAAATCTTACCTTGAATTTCACATCGGGTGTGAAAGATGTTTTCTCTTTGAACTTGATCGTCATCCTTGTATATAGCAAGTACTCTCCTAGAAACCAAGTTTAATTCAGCATTGGGTGCATGGAGTGTCTCGGCTTCATCTTCAAGTTCTTCCTCTCCTTGTTCAGTCTCACACTCACTTTCTTCACTTTCCGCTTCTAGCTCACCATAACCCTTTAACACCATGATTCTTCTATTCGGGCATTGGCTAGCGATGTGTCTTCGTCCTTGACACTTAAAACAAATAATTTCTCTAGATTTTGAAGATTTAGGATCAGATTTTACCTCATTCTTTGGTGCTTGGACAGATTCGATTTTGGACTCCCTTTTTGGCCGATTGGAACTTTCTTCACCAAGTTTTGGTTTTGGCTTTGAATCATAGATGGGATTGCTTCTCCAAGCACTTGGATTTGATCTTCTGCTATTGGAAACACCCCCACATCGTGAGCCTACACCCCTCCTCTTGAATTGATGCTTTAATTTAATAGTCACATGCAACATATCCTCCAATTCCATATATTGTTGCAATTCTAGTTGATTGGCTATCTCACGATTCAAACCACCAAGGAATCTTGCCATGGTTGCTTCTCTATCCTCATTCATGCTTAACCTCATCATAAGCATCTCTATCTCTTTGTAATAATCCTCCACAGACCTACTTCCTTGAGATAAAGATTGAAGCCTTTGATGCAGCAACCTATGATAGTGTCCTGGTACGAATCGCTTCCTCATGGCTCCTTTCATTTGTCGCCATGTAGTGATCAAGTCATCACCAACTCTCCTTCAGATGTTTTTCTCATTGGTCCACCATTGGAGTGCATAATGACCAAACTCTATTGCTGCCAAATTCACTGTCTTGGCCTCCGAATAATTATGACAATAAAAAATCATCTCCATTCTCTCCTCCCATTCCAAATATGCCTCCGAATCACTTTTTCCCATGAAAGGTGGAATGTTTACCTTGATATTTCCTAGATCATCATCTACATTCCTTGCTGGTCTCCCACAGATTGGCCTTTCTTGAAGTTCAAAAATTTCATCAAACTCCTCATCCAAGTCATCTTCAAAGTTACTTCCCCTGAATTTCTCTCTTGGCCGCCCTCTGCCTCCTCGACCTCCATGAGCGTCTAACCTTATATTTAGCCCTCCTTGTGATGTTTCTATCCTATCCATCCTTTGATCTATGTTATCAAATCGGGCATTCATCCGCGGTAATTGCTCCAATATAGCCCTCATGTCCATTTGCTCACCACTCCCCGTAACTCGGGGACCACCATGGAATCCTACGGACTCTTCTTCATTAATCCTTAACGGTGGATCTCCTCTTCTCACCCTTGAATCTGCCATGTTAGTATGAATAATACAAAAATAAAATAAGACCTCACCAAATTCACTCCCTCACGTGTTTCACTCAAACAAGAACTCGACACTCGTGTTTGTACATTAATTTCAGCTTTTAACCCTCTTTTGAGCTTACACTCTCTTGTCTTTTTCCTTTCAATAAGACACCCACAAAACAGAAATTAGATCACAAGTATGTTTTAATTAAGCTTATCAACCAAACAGTAGCAAAAAAAAATAAGCAATATCAAATGAATTAACAAAACCTAGTTTTCGACTTTCTAGGCAAAATAAAACAAAATAATAAGGCAAATTTCAGAATTAGCAAGAACTGGACCAGATGGTAAGAGATTAAGGATTCAAGAATAAAATTTTAGAAAAATAATTTCAAACATGAACAAGAATCAATTCGAACAAAAGTAAAGAATAATGTTGGTTGCTGTTATTGTAATTCTAGTTTTGTATCAAATCCTTTAACTAATTTTAATCCAAATAATTTAAGCACCCAAAATTCAAATATCCAGCAACAAAAATAACTCTCCAAAAACTCCAAATATTGAACAAATAATCAACAAAACAGCAGCTCCAAGAAATTTCCAGCAACAAATTTCAACACCAAATTCAACAAACCGAATTTTTTTTTTTTTGGCTTTTTCTTCTTATTCTTTTTTTTTTTTTTTTTTTTTTTTACTCACAGAACATAAGACAACTTCAGTAGCAAGAATCACCACTGAAATTGCAATTCCAACACCAAACAATCACCAAACCCATGACCTCCCAAACAAAATACAAATTGTGCAGTTTTTTTTTTTTTTTTTGTTTTATACATATATATATATATATATATATATGTTGCTACAAACCCCTCTCTTTTTTTTTCTTTTTCTTTTTTGAATATATGAATGCAAATATTCAAGACTAAAATAGCAAAGAACAATCAACAAAAACCAAAATTAATTAGAACAGTGATGAAAAACAACCAACAAACTAGGAAGCAAAAATATAGTAAAACTAGGAAAACCTAATTTAACTAGGAATGAATTTTTTTTTTTTTTTAAGGATGCATAATGTGTATGATGATAGAAGCAACATTAACCTAATTCTATAATTGCAGATTAACACAAAAACAAATAAAGCAAATAAAGATAGATCAAACCTGAACAAAATTCGGTTCTGATACCAAATGATACGAACCTAGAATGACCTGTGCCTAAACCCTTATTATATTAGCCGGGATCTAATTATGTTCAAGTTCTAATGGTTACCTCGACCCCTAACTAACCTGTGATTAGAAACTTTGGTATAATGAAGACGCCATAATAGGTGATGGATATCCTACTGATAAATCAAACTAAAACACCCATCCACTAATGGTGTTTTAGGTATTCAAAGAGAACAAAGAGAATTCAATCTCACAAATAATTTTCTGTATAAAATTCAAGCTTGATTTCTCATTGAAAATAAGCCTTTAAATAGGCTTTGAATGAATAAAATAAAACCCTAAAAGGATTAGGAAATTTTGGCCAACATAGAATCCATTAGGAAATTGCCTAATTTCACACCCTTTCCTAATCTAATTTGATTTAATTAATTTCCTTATTTTGAATTAGAAATTAATTAATTTACAATGAAAATAATAAAATAATAACTTTCCTAAACTTATTTTTCCAGCAAATAAATAAATAAAAAGCAAAAGTAAAGGTAATTTCCTAAAACAAAAAGTAGAAATCAAATTAGGAAACTAGAATACTAGCTTTTTGACTAAGTTGACTTTGACCAATTTGAGCTCTAAATCAGCTTCTATATGCTTTTTAGGATGCCAAATAAGATTATTATGGAGTCCCACGTGTTGCCCTTGCTTGGAGAAAAAAGAAAAAGCCAACTCAGTAAAATACAGTAAAGCCAACGGAAAATACAGCAAAACCTAATCAATTTCTCTCTCATGCGGACACCACTTAAATGACCAGCTTAGCTTTGGCCTTGACCAGTTCCCATGACTTCTTTGTGATGTCAAGTGAATTCAAGAAGATTTGACCCCATTTCCAGCTGCCTGGAATTCATAAACGCACCAAAACTGCTACCCGGGTCCGTAACGGCTTTCACAACTTGTATGCTCAAAACAGGCCTTGTATCTTCAGGCATGGACAAGCCTTCTTAAGAATGAATTATTCCCTGGATAAAGGCAGCAAGGTTGTCCCTCAACCTCTTAGCTTGAGCCCTAGTGATCAGCCCAGTCTTCATCCGTATCGGGTCGGCACCCCAGTCGGTTGTCGGTTGTGCGGGTTCGGATGGATTCACATCAGGTCTCGCACCCGAATCCTGACTCAGCCATAACTCCCACCTCTGGCCACCTTTTCTGGCCAAACCAATCCCTTTTTTTTTGTCTCTTCATTTCCTACTGCTACCCAATATCAATTTAATCCTAAAACCTGGTTTATAATAACTTCCATACAAAAAGCTTAATCTAACATAAATTTAAAAAATTTCCAATTTTCAACCGGTTTTAAACCCAAATCAAACAATTCAAACTCTTAAGTGTATTACAAAGAACTCAGAAAATGTCACGTATACCGAAAATTGAAAGTATATTATGTAAATATCAACTCTATAATATATATACATACACATAGCAAACAAATAAAATATAAAAAAAAGCTTACCTGAGGATTTTTTTTAAAGAGAATACTGAAAGCCAAGAATAAAAATAGAGAGAAGAAATGAATGATTTTTGCTTGTATTGAATACTGGTCTTTGAAAGTGGGTTTTGGTTTTTTTGAGTGGAAAAGTTTCAAAAGAATATGGTGGCTTTTTTGTGTAATTAGACGAAGGAAAAAAGTAAAATAAAAGGATATGCACATCCTTTGGAAGTGTTTTAAGGGTATAATCATTATTAAAGGGCAAAACAAAAAAATTGCTGAAGGAGTGGATATATATCCTTAAAGTGCTCCAACAGGGGCAATGGACCAAATTCCTCTTCTTCTTCTTTTTTACATATGAGCCCAATTTTGCACTAAATCTATGTTTGGTAGGAAGGATGGGATAAAAATTAGGAGAGATATAGAATCTATGATCTTTCTCTTCTTTTATTTGGTATGGATAGAAGGATGAAAAATTATTCTTCTATCATTTGTTTAGTAGAGAAAGGAAAGATGAGAGGATGTACATTTTTGTTTATTGTTTACCTCATTTTTTTTTATTTTGGTTTCTTCATTTATTTATTTATTTTTCTATATATTGTTTTGCTTTTTAACTCAAATATGCATTTTTTTCACTTGTGCTTTAATTAAATGCTTCTTTCCTTATTAGCCGAAAGATGAATAAAGTAAAGAAAGCAATAACTTATTTTGTTTTGATGGATTGTTCAAAAACTATTTCAACTAGAGAAAGTGTTAATTTATTTTTAGTTATATTGTGCTTAATAATTTAAGTATAGATTTTGTTAGAAGTTGTTTGGACAAAAACCAAAAAAAAAATCTTGCTAGAATATTTAATTTCAAAAGAGTGCAAAAATGGAAAACAAAAAAAAAAAATCTGAAGCAAAAAAGAAATAAAAAAAAGAGTAAAAAAAAAAAGAAATTAATAAGATATATAGAAATATTAGCAATAAGATATATAGAAATATTAACACTGTTGCAACATAAATTCTATCTATCCTTACACTCACATATTGAATTATTTTTTGGGAGTCACTACCATACACAATCTGTATCCATATGCAATCCTCTCAGTCGTTCAAAGTAAATAAAAAAAATTAATGTTAAAAGTATCTTACTTGCTACCGGTTGAACAGGTTAATATTTAAAAATCATAACGTTGTTATAACAATCATTACAATAATATGATCAACATATAAAAGTATAGAAAATATTAATTAATTTAAAAATTAAAAGTAATTTATAATTTGTAATCAACAAATAAAATAGTAAAAGTATATAATAGTAAAAAAAAAAAAAAAGTGTTTCCAAAATATAATAAGTGATTAAATTTAATTTATTATATATTAAAGAATTGAAAAAATAATCACAGTTTTAATTACAATTGACACACAAAAGAACTAATCACATAATTTATAATATAAACACATATATGTAACATGTTCATATATGTGTAACAAAGAAACTTACATGTAATGATGACCACGTAGAGATAATGTGGTTATATTTGTGGAATAATAATCACAGATGTATAACAATGGTCACATACGTGTAACGAATAATCACATATGCATAATATGGTCATAAATGCACAATAAAGGTCATGGATGCTCAATAACAACCATATATACATTAACGAATGTTTATATTTGTATAACATAATCACATATGTATAATAAATGGATACATATATGTAACAATGACTACATATGCATAACAATGATCACATAGAGGTAATATAACAACATGTATAACAATAATCATATATATGTAACAATGGCTACATATGCACAATAACAGTCACATATATCTAACAATTGGTTACATTTATATAATATGGTAACAAATAGACAACAATGGTCACAGATACATAATAGTAGTCACATACGCTTAACAAATGATTACCATTTGTATAACATGATCATATATGTACAACAAACAATCATATACGATACGAACCTAGGTCAACTCGCACTTAAACCAGTAGTATATTAGTCCGGATCAAAAAATTAAGTTCAAGTTTTTATGATCACCTCAACCCCTAATCAACTTGTGACTAGAAATCTTAGTATATAATGAAGATGCCACAATAGGTTATGGAAGCCCTATTGATAAGTCAAAACTAAAACACTCACTCTCTAATAGTGTTTTAGGTGTTCAAAAATAACTAAGAGAATTCTTTTCTTACAAATAATTTTTTGAATAATATGTAAGCTGATTTCTCATTGAAAATATGCCTTTAAATAGGCTTTAAATGAACAAAATAAAACCCTAAAAGGATTAGGAAATTGCCTAATTTCACACCTTTCTTAATCTAATTTATATTAATTAACTCTTTAATTTTGAAAAAGGAATTAATTAATTTACAATCAAAATAATAAAATTCTAAATTTCCTAAAGTAATTTGTCCAGAAAAATAATTAAATAAAATCAAAATAAAAGCTAGTTTCCTAAAACAAAAAGTCAAATTCAAATTAGAAAACTACTTGACTAGTTTGACCACTAAGCTATCTTTGACCAATTTTCAGCTTGTAAAGGCTCCAAATCAGATCCAATGTGCCATGTAGAATGCCAAATAGGATTAATTATGATTCCCATACGTTGCCTTTGATTGGAACAAAGAGAAAATGCCAAATCACCAAAATACAGCAAAGTCAGCAGCAAATACAGCAAAACCGGCCAAAAATTCCTTCCAATGGCAAATGGACTTCTTGGATGCTTTTTCTTATGCCTTTACTTGTTTCCATGACTGCTTAGTGATATCAATTAAGTTCATGAAGTATTGAACCCATTCCTTGCTACCCAAAGTCCAAAAATGCACTAAAACAGCTACCCGAGTGCATATCAGCCTTCACCACCTGGATGCATAAAGCGGGTCTTGTATCTTTGGATATGGATAAACCCTTTTGAGAATTGATAACTCTCTATATGAATTTAGCCAGGTTGTCTTTAAATCTCTTGGCTTGTACTCTAGTGATTGGTCCGGTCTTCATCTGTTTTGGATCAGCACCCCAGCGGGTAGTCGGTTGTACAGGCATGGATGGATTCTCATCAATATATGTATAAAAATAACCACATGGATATAACAATAGTCATAACATAGCTATTTATGTATAAAAATAGTCACAAATGTATAATAATAGTCACAAATGTTTAATAATAGTCACATATGAGTAATGAATTGTCACATATGTGTAATGTGGTCAAATATACATAACAAATGAATATATATGTGTAACAATGGTACATGTGCATAATAATGGCCAGATAACAGTAACATGACCATATATATGTAACAATAGTAACAGTTACATAACAATGATCATATATGCGTAATAAATGGTCACATTTATATAATATGGTCACATATGTGTAATAAATGGATACATATATGCAACAATGGCTATATATTTGTAATAATGATTATATAGAGGTAATATGACTACATATTTACAACAATAATCATATATGAATAACAACAGTTATATATGCGTAACAATGATCACATATTGCATAACAAATTGTCACATATTGCATAATAAATACTCACATATATATAACAAATTGATACATATGTGCATGTACATAACAACGATCACTTAAAATTAATATATCTATATATATGTAATAATTGTGACACATACGTAATAAAGGTTACAATGTGTAACAAATGTCATATTTATGTAACATGTTCACAAATCTATAATAAATAGATACATAAATGTAACAACAACCATATACATATGACAATGGTCACATAGAGGTAACATTGCTACATATGTATAGCAATAGTTATATATGCATAACAACAGTCATAAATGTGTAATAATAAAATAGTCACAAATGCATAATAATGGCTACGTATGCAAAATAGTGATCATATATGTATAATGAATAATCATATTTGTATAACATGATCATATATATGCAACAAATGGGCACATATATATGACCTATGTGCCTTAAAGGATGCGAGGGAAGAAGAGACAAGATCAGTAAATTGCTAGTGGATTATAAGACTTGTGAGTCATGAAAGATGCGAAATAAGAATAGGCAAGATTAGTGAGTAATCTCACATCGCTCAAGTATGGAACGGAAATAGTTCAAATATAAATATAGTCGTTCTTTTAACAACCAAAGTCTTTTTAGAGCGGTTGGTTTCAGGATTCAATAGAACTCTAAGGTTAAGCATTCTTCAACATGAGCAATCCTAGGATGAGTGACCTTTAAGGAAATTTAAATGAAAATCCCATGTTGTGTGGAATGCGGTAGCTAAATTAGTGACAGTATCGGTGGGATAAGAGAGTGATAGGATATCAGTGGGTGGAGCATTAAAACATATGTATAACGACAGTCATATACACATATCAATGGTCATATAGAGGTAACATAGCAAAATATAAGTTACAATGGTTATATATGCATAAGAATATAATATATATGTAATGAATGATCATATATATGTAACAAATTGGTACATATATAACAACAGCCACATAAGTATAACAATAGTCATTGAGAAGTAACATAACAATATACATGTAACAATGTCACATATGTGTAACAACAATCACAAATGTATAACGAATATCGCATATGCAAAACGAATGGTCATATTTGTATAACATGATTACATATGCATAGAAAATATTCACAAATGTATCACAATAGTCACATAAAGGTAAAATAACAACTATGTATAACAATGGTCACATATAGATACATAAAAATGATTACATATACTTAACAAATGGTCACATATGTGTAATATTATCACATGTATGTAACAATCTAAACATGTGATTGTCAACTCTCCTAGTCGTATATTCTTATTTATTGATTACTCCGTTATTTGGAATGCATGACCACAAAAATTGGTGAAAGGCTATATGATACTTTTACATAATTTTCCAAAAACAATAACTAAGCTTGTTGTTTTTTATATTACGATAATGCATGGTCTTTATATAAAATCCCTTCAACCCAAAAATTCTTTCAATTATTATTTTCTTTCTTAAATTTATCATATGTTTAATATGTTGGTCACATTGTAATTACAATATGAAATATTTTTTGTAATGAAATTATAATGTATATATTACTAATATAATTGTTACCACCATATGAAATTATATCATATTTTATTATAACACTAATTCAAGTGATATAAATACACCACACTAAAATAATTCTCAAGTGATAATGAACTTTGTTGCATTGGTTAGCCAAACTGCTAGTTGATTGTATTTTAAATTTATGCATTGGTTAGCTCCTTTATTTAGGTTCCAAAAAAAAGTTAATAGTTTAACTCATATGATCTGTCAATGGACTGCAAAGCATATGTAATCGGGTCTTTTAACACAAAATACATTTCATCTGATTTTGTATATTGTACGATTCAAAAAGGAGCCTTAGTCATTAACTTTTAATTATGGCATTTGGCCTTTTTGGTAAATACAACCCGAATTTTCATAAATATATGCATATATACAGTGAAGAAAATATCGATGTCGATGGAAATGTCGAGGGTATGATTTTACGAAAATATCGATAGAAATGTCGATATCGATGGAAATATCGGTAAAGTTACGGAAACTGTAAATTTTTAATTTAGAAAATAATTTTTTTTATATGAGATAATTAATATAATAAAATTATATAAGAATACAATAATTAGAATACAATAATCATAAAATATTCTATAAATATAACAAATTATTTATAACACCAAAATATAGAAAATTTAACAGATAATAGTAAGATACAAGAAATTCTCAAATATAATCCCCAATATATTATTAATACCAAAAAGAATTCCTTGGTTCTTCAAATTGATGATCATATCTTGATATTTCACGTGTATAACAATAAGCATTCCAACTCATCATATTAGAGAAATTTTCCATGTAATTGTAGATGTGCCAAGTATATCTTTCTCTATCAATCCCAACCAATTGTCCAAGTGGAGGATAGTGTGGATTTATCCAATGAGAAGTGTAACATTCATTTTGAGATATGGGATGATTGAAGATATCAACATCGTAATCTCTGTGAGGATTATGTGAGCTCATTTGACCAACTGGATACACAATTGGAATCTCAGAATTTTCAGATTGAGAATTAACTTGTGTATTTAAACTCATTGCATCCAAAGAGTTAGAAAGATAATCTTTATCATGTTGATTCATCATCGAATTGCCATAATGCCTTCTTGAACCAGTGCCTGCTGTTCGAGCTCCATGATCAAAATCCTGTGTTGCATGTGTATATTGATCTTTACCAGTAAATGGGCTTAATGGTTGTTGGCTTGGTTCTCGATAGTATGTTCCACTCCCACCTCCACCTATATTATATCCTCCTCCTCTATTGCCACCACCACCACCACTGCCACCGTCATCGTCGTCGTCGTCGTCATCATCATCATCATCATCATCATCATCATCAAGATCAACAACATCATCATCATCTTCATCCTCATATTCATTTCGTTGAGAATAACTACCACCAAATGTTTCTACACGAGGACTAAATCGTCTAGTTGAAGGCCTTGTCACTACTTTTCAAACGAATAATTTCCTCCATTATCACTGCTCATAACTTCTTCAGCAATAACATTCTCAACATTTATCCCTAATTGTGAAGCATGCATTGCGACTTGAGGATCTGGATTGCCTTCATCATCATCTAAGTGTGAATTCTTAACCCATTGGATAATAGGATTATCTTCATCTTCACCAGGGTCAGCTCCAATTTCAAAAAGATCCAAATAATCAGAATCTAATTGCAGTTGATTTGTTAATTCCATATCACGTATCCGCAATTTCATATTATAGTAGCAAAAAACCAATTTCTGAAGTTTTTCATATGCGAGTCTATTTCGTTGTTTTGTGTGTATTAAAGCGAAGGTGCTCCAATTACGCTCGCATGCGGATGATGATACAGTTTGTGACAAAATATGCATTGCCAATTTTCTGAGTGTTGGGGTGCTATTACCATACATTGTCCACCATTCAGCTGTATATTTCAACATTATAAATCAAAATATATTAAATTTTAAAAAAATTTTAATTATTAATAAAAAATTTTATATTAAGCACATTTTTTTATAACAAGTAATTGAAATGCACATACCAGGTATCATTTCTGCCCGGGCGGCAATTGCTGCACGATCACCAAACCCTTTTTGTGCATCTCTAAAGCATATTATCTATATGTAAAAATGAAAAAAATTATAAAAAATGTTATTAGTATGTTAGTTAAAAAATAATAATAAACAAAATCTTACTTCATTTCCAAATTGAGATATACGATCCGAATTTGGATATAATGCTGCAAAGACATCATGAACAGCTTGTACAAGATCTGAATCAGTGCCAATTCCTTCTTTATACTAGAACCGTGGATTCAGAAAGTATGCTACAAAATAATAATAATAATTAAATCTAATATATAAATTATAAGACAAAATATTAATTAATAATAAGTAATTGACATAAAATTATCAGCTATATGGAGAGGATAAGAAAGTGTATTGTCCCATCGAGCATTTATGATGCCCATCACCCACTGAATTCCTCTTTGGTTATTGATTGCATATCTCATTTTTTGAAAACAATCATACAATATTGGCATCGTAGGTATGAACTCAGCATCAACAATTCGCAAAATATTATATAATGGCCCATACAAATTAACAACGTAAGTAACAGAATCCCAAAAATGATTATCAAGGATAAGTTTCTCCACTTCTTTACCTGCTTTTGTTCGACTCAATTGATGCTCAGCCCATGCATCCCTTGTAAAGACTTGTTTTAGAGAAGCTTTCTTTTTAAGAAGACTATTTAAAGCAATATAGTTTGTTGCAAACCTTGTTGCTTCTGGTCGAACGATGTCTCCTTTGCATATATCTCGCATTAAAGAAAGTAACCAATTATGATTATAAATATAATTGGTTATCATTCTTGCACGCTGAATGATCTTTGCAATACTTTCATGCTTTCCAATATCCTCATATATAAGATCAATACAATGCGCAGCACATGGTGTCCAATACAAGTTGTACTGTGTCATCAATTTCTTACCAGCCTTTACGAATGCAGAACCGTTATCCGTGACTACCTGCACAACATTGTTCTTGCCCACTTCATTGATAACATTCTCCAAAAGTTTGTATATATACTTATAGTTTTTTATTTTATCTGAGGCATCAACTGACTTAAGAAACACTGATGACCCTTTGCAATAGACCATAAAATTCAATATTGACAGCTTAGTTGGTCCTGTCCATCCATCGCACATAATTGTAAAACCATATGTCTTCCAGCTTTCTTTAAACTTTTCAATATGTTGTTGCATCTCTTTATATTCCATGTCTAGATATTTTTCCTTAATTTCATATGGAGATGGAATTTGAACTCCCATACCTGATTGTTGAGCACCAACGATCATGTTTTTGAAATGGTGCGATTTTGCCTTTGCAGGTGGGACATTATCATAAATAAAGAACTTTACTACTAGTCTTCCCAATGTGTTTTTCATAGCACCTTTTGTCAACACATCTTTTATATTTTTTTGTTTTGCACCGGATGACTTATACAACGAAGGTGCAAGTGCAACTGGAGAAAATTGTTGAGATTGTTGTCTACGAATGGGCTCCCTCACACTTGTTGCACGACGAAATTGAGCACATGGCTTACTACCACCCTCTCGAGAAGATCCTGATCCTTGACCTCTAGGGTTAACAAAGTTCCTTCCTTGTTCTTCTTTCCATCTATCTTGTTTAGATGCACGGACTGCAGCTTTATATGAGTCTCTTTTATCAGGATGCATATCTGCTGGATATATACATATATCATCATTATCATCATCATCATCGTCACCATCATCATAATTACTCCGAGATGGAGCTAAGTTACCCCGTAATTCATTACGAATGTCTTCCTCCATTGTCTTTTTTTTCAATTTTGCATGTTCTTTCTTCCTCAAATAATGGTAAATCTCTTTCTTCACTTCTGGAAGTACATTGGGGCACTTCTTGACATTACTTTTTGGATCAGAATGTGCTAAATGATACTTTAATCTTGTTATTCCACCACTTTGCATTTTATGGTTACAATATTTGCAAATTGTACTATACTTGTTACCTTCAATTGGAATACAATGTGACCAAGCTGGATCTGCTTTTCCGCTACTACTTTCCATTTTTCCTTTTAATAATCATACATAATTATTAAGTTAATAATAATATTAAGAACAACAATAGGAATAAGAAAAATAATAATAATAATAACAAGTAAAAAAATAATAAAAGTAATAATAATTTCAATAATAACAATATTAATAACAATAATAACAATATTAATAACAATAATAACAACATTAATACTAATAACGATAATAAATATAATAAGAATAATAATTACAAGAAAAATAACAATAATAATAATATTAATAATAATAATAAACAACAATAATAACAACGTTAACAACGTTAATAATAATATTAATAATAGAAAT
The DNA here is from genome assembly GCF_031755915.1 of Ziziphus jujuba. Classification (NCBI taxonomy): domain Eukaryota; kingdom Viridiplantae; phylum Streptophyta; class Magnoliopsida; order Rosales; family Rhamnaceae; genus Ziziphus; species Ziziphus jujuba. The sequence goes on from NC_083379.1 coordinate 23,776,164, forward strand.
AATAATAACCACATTAATAAAAATAATAACATCAACAATAATAACAACATTAATAATAATCATGATAATAATAACAATATTAATAATAATATAAATAATGACAACATGATAATAATAATAATAACAATAGTAAGAAGAATAATAATAACCATAATAACAATATTAATAACAATAATAACAACATTAATACTAATAACAATAATAAATATAATAAGAATAATAATTACAAGAAAAATAACAATAATAATAATATTAATAATAATAATAAACAACAATAATAACAACGTTAATAATAATATTAATAATAGAAATAATAATAACCACATTAATAAAAATAATAACATCAACAATAATAACAACATTAATAATAATCATGATAATAATAACAATATTAATAATAATATAAATAATAACAACATGATAGTAATAATAATAACAATAGTAAGAAGAATAATAATAACCATAATAACAATATTAATAACAATAATAACAACATTAATACTAATAACGATAATAAATATAATAAGAATAATAATTACAAGAAAAATAACAATAATAATAATAATAAACAACAATCATAACAACATTAATAATAATATTAATAATAGAAATAATAATGACTACATTAATAAAAATAATAACATCAACAATAATAACAACATTAATAATAATCATGATAATAATAACAATATTAATAATAATATAAATAATGACAACATGATAATAATAATAATAACAATAGTAAGAAGAATAATAATAACTATAATAACAATATTAATAACAATAATAACAACATTAATACTAATAACGATAATAAATATAATAAGAATAATAATTAGAAGAAAAATAACAATAATAATAATATTAATAATAATAATAAACAACAATCATAACAAGATTAATAATAATATTAATAATAGAAATAATAATGACTACATTAATAAAAATAATAACATCAACAATAATAACAATATTCATAACAATCATGATAATAATAACAATAATAACAATATTAAAAATAATATAAATAATAACAATAATAAATTAGAAAAAAAAATAACAATAATAATAATATTAATTATAATAATAATAACAATATTAATAATAATATAAATAATAAGAATATTAATAAGAATAATAACAATAATAATTAGAAATTGTTAAATAATAAACACATTTTTAACAATATTTATTATTGAAATGCTTACTTTTGAGGATCTAGAAATTGTGAATTGATAATTTTTTTCTAACGTGGATCTTCCAAAAGTTTTTCCTTTTATGAATATAAATGTTGAATAAAGAAAGAAAAGAAGATTAAAAACTAAACTTCGCGTGCACTCAATTTCATTTTTCTGAAACTTTATGTTTACTCTCTCTATGATTTATGCTGAAAGTGAAACAGACGGATTCAAAACGTCAAAATATAGCTGAGATGCTATACACCCATATTTATAGTACATTCATTTCCTTACCTCTTCAAGATTATAATTGTCTCGTGAATGTACTTAAAAAAAAAAAAACAAAAACGACAGCACCAATTTACCTATAATAACTTTATTTTATTATTTCTTTCCGCAATTCTCTCGTTGTATTATTTGTTTCTGCAATTGTTTGATGATTTTTTTTTCGTCACTTTTACTTTTTCAGTCAGAGGCTCAGAGGCTCAAAGCATGTGAACTCACAGTAAATTTATTATTTTTTTCATTTCAAATTTTTTTCCTATACTTTCGGTATCATACTTGATTAATATTTTGAAAAAAAAAATCAAACAATCAATCATTTCGGCACATTCATTCATGTTTTATTTCTTCAATTTCGGCTCTCACCCTCTCATTCAATTTTTTTTTTAAAGCCAATAACAACCAAAAAAGCAAAACAAAAAAAAAAAAAAAAAACCCAATTTCCCAATTTCGGCCTCTCTCTTCTCTTCGCTTCTCTTGTCTTCTCGTCTCTTCTCTCTATGAAACCCCCATCTCTTCCCCCCCTCCGGCTGGCCCTCTCTTTCCCCTCTTCTCTCTTCTCGGCCGGCCATCTCTTCAAGCTTCTTCTCCCGGCCGACCAAACACACGACAAACACGCACACCCAAGACTCATAACACATGGGGTTAAAAAAAAAAAAAATTTCTTTGCCTTGCTAGCAAATTGACAAATGGTTAATGGTATTCAAGAAGGAAAGATCATAAACAAAAAGAGAAAAAATTAGCTAAACGGTGGTGGAATTGAAGAAGTAGCACCAGGCTTCATAACCGACTGCGTGCGTCAGTGCGTGAAGGGGAGATATGGGAGTAGCATCGCTGGAGCCCTGGGTATTTCTCTTTCTCGCTGCTCTGCTCTTCTAAGTTCTAACTTTTTAGTTTTCTTTATTTTTTCTGTATTTTTCTTCTGCTGTTTGGAAAATTGGATTGATTCTTTCATTTCTTTATTTGCTGCATCAATTTCCCCTCATTCCCCCCGAATCGAATGAATTCTTCATTCCCAATCATTATTTTCTTTATTTTTTCTGTATTTTTCTTCTGCTGTTTGCTAAATTGGATTGATTCTTTGTTTGCTGCATCAATTTCCCTTTATTCCCCCAGAACCGAATGAATTCTTCATTCCCAATCATTATTTTCTTTATTTTTTCTGTATTTTTCTTCTGCTGTTTGGTTAATTGGATTAATTCTTTGTTTGCTACATCAATTTCCCTTTATTCCCTCCTGAACCGAATGAATTCTTCATTCCCAATCATTATTCTCATCTCATTTCATATGTAAATATAATTATCTTCGATTAGTAAAACTGTAAAGGTATGAACCAGTCGGCCGATATATCCAGAAATTTCCACATTTTCCCGTCGACAACCGCCCCGATCTTTCCACCTTATCCATCCAAAACCCGACATCTTCACCGACAATGGACGATTCCGTCGACTTCCATCGATTCCGGTGACAGATCGACGACACGCGTGCAAGAAACTTCTTCCCTCCCCCCCCCCCCCCCCCTTATCGGTGTCGGACAGCGTCGACAACGGAAATTGTGGTCGACATTTCCACTGTCTCGCCGATTTTTACTTCCCTGCATATATATATATATATATATTATAATTTTACCATCCAATTCAAGACCTAAAGGATGCCCATCTCTTTAACTCCATGTCCATGCTAAAAGTTTAGCCTAACTTGACATTCAACATAGTCAAGGCTCAAATTTACAGTCTGATTATAATAAAATAGTAACATCTTTTCTTTTCTTTTTTGTTCTTTAAAAAAATTATACTAAAATTTTAATTTAGATGTAATTCTTATTCTATAAAACTAAAAATTAGTGCAAATATATGTGCATATACAAATCAATAAATAAATAAAATAAAAATCATTGCCAATATATTTGTGCTTATACATAAATAAATACAATAAACCAAAAGAAAAAAAATAAATAGCACAAAAATTTTGCAAGAAAAAGTTGAGGGAGCTAATAAAAAAAAGTACAAATTGAGAAAGTAGAAAAAAAAATGTAGAGAAAGAAAAAGTGGAGTGAAATAATAAGGAGAAATTTTTCAATACAAAATGTATACCAAAGTGGAATACACAATGTATTCATCTACCTTAAAGAATCAGAAAAATCTTCTCATATTAAATCGTCACACTATTTTCTCCATATTTTAGTTTCTCTCATTCACACTAATCGCTAGATAGAGGTCTCTGTAACATCTAGTTCATCCTTGGCAAAGTCTCTCTTCGTAGGATTTTGAAAATATTATATCTAAACCTTTTAAAATTTATATTAATTACAATTTAATCCTTTAAATTTTGAAAATTACAACCAGCACTTTTAAAGGGTAAATATTATTATTTCAAATGGTGTGAATGAAATAATAAAAGGGAGGTAATAATTTTTTAGGAACCTAAAAGAGGTTGATGATATTTATTAGCGGTCAAATTTGTAATAGCAAATACACTATGCCCAATAACTAATTCAACCAAAATAAAGTGGAGGGTAGACCTAAGCTAGTCTTTTCTTCTAATTTCTTATTTCCTTTGGGTAACCCGAAAATAACAATATTTTAAGATATTATTTAAATGAAATCACTTTTTCCTCCTTGAGGGTTAACTAATGAGCTTTACCAAAAGGAAAGATCATATTTTTTGTCCATGAGTTACATCTACCAGATGATACTGTTGTTGTTAGATAAAATAAGGAAGGGGAGTTGAGAGCTTTGCCCATTTAAAGAAAAACGTTTTTCACTAAAAAGGAGGATCCTTTTTGGCTTTAGAGCTTTTTTGGACATCTCCTATTTTTTTCTACATTTCTTCAACATGCTTTCATGCTAAATACAATCTTTCTCCATAAACCAATCTGTTCTCTTATTCATATACAAAATAAATCATTAATGGGCTGTTATATATACTACTCAAAACTTGTTAGGGATTTTACTCCTCATTCTCTCTTTTATTTATGAGTTCTTTCACTTTGCTATTGAATTGCTATGTTGGTGTTCCTGGATTGTTGTTGTGGTATTCTTATATTTGTGACCGGGTATACTTTTGGAGTTTTAACTCAAAGCTCCAACTTACAAAGAAACGAGGGGGATTCAAGCTTAGGCTAAAGAAGAGATCTTGGTGATCGCCGGATGAAAGTCCAAATCAACCTCTGTTCACATTCATCCCCCAATAATATTATTGAAACTAGAGAAATTAAACTGTATTTAAGTCAAAATCCTTTCTACGAAATCTTTATCAATTTCTATCATTTTTTCTTTGAAATGAAACTGAAACTAGAGGTGGATAAAATTAACCCTAGGGTTTTCAATTTCTATCATTTTTTCTTTGACATTTCATTTTCTTTATCAACATATAAAAAATTCTTTCTACGAAATCTTTTTCAAGTTCTACATTCTCAAAGGTGAATTTTTTGACAAATCCTTTGCATTCTTGGCAAAATTCTTTGATTTATTATATTTTTTAATTATTCTTATGAAGAAAATCTATACAAACCCGATTCTTAAAGTGAAATTTGAGGTATTGGGTAGCTTTTTTTTTTCTGATTATGTGGATTTTGCTTTCTCATGGCTATAGTTTTTCATTTGTGGAGACAAAAGCTTTGTTTTGTTTCAATTGGAAAGGTATCAAATACTTACAAATGGCTCAACAGCAAAGATTGAGGATGTGAGATGTTAGTGTGGTGAGTAATTTTTTGGATATCAGATAAATTTTTGTGCTTAGAGAGAGCTTTCCATTTTATCATCTTTTGTATAACATGAGAAATAAGAACTTAGTTTCTCAAACTTTTTCATTGATGGGTAATGAAAACAGCATTAGTCCAACAATTAACAAGCAAAAAGGGATAGAAAAGTTGTAATAAGTATGCAAAAGAAATTAAAGACTCCGCTAAGGATTATCTCGCAATTTGTTTGGATGAAAGGATCTAACATGAAAGGTGAATAAAAATATCTGGTTTTCTAGGGCAAGGAAAAAGTTGAAGTGAAACAAATTTGAAAATGAGAAAAATAAATAAATAAACAAAATGATAAACACCAAAAAAAAAAAAAAAAAAAAAAAAAAAAAAAAGGTGGTCAACATGGTTAAACAGCATTTGTAATATGAAAAAAAGCTGATGTGGATTTTTTTAAATGATTGAGATGTGGTGTTATACATGACACTTTATCATTAGTCATGTTCATCATGGATTCTACTTTAGTATACATTATATATGTGCTAAAAAAAATTTCAATAATAAGATATAGAAAATAGGTTTTAAGTTAATTTTAAATTTTAAGCATTATTAATTAAGGACATAAAAACCTCCTTTATTTTCTAAATTTTAAAGTTTTCTCTAATAAACATCCTTTATTTTAATTTTTTTTAAATATTTATTATTTCACTTATATTTTCTATTATTTATATGTAAATTACCTTTTAAATATTTTATAATGAAATAATATAATATTAAAATAAAAATAAAAAATATGACAAATAGAAAGTTTGTTGAGGATGCATGCAACCAGTTAATGGGATAGAGATTGAAACGCATTCCTTCCCCTTTCAGTTTCACCAATCAAAGGTCACCTTGTTGCTGAGTCCCCTTAGCCGTTCCAATAATTATTGGGGGCATTACCTTGTCCTTGCTGGACTTTCGCATTTCGGAGCAGCTGCTTTTTCAGCATACAACTCTCTGCGATGATTGCGCACCAATTCATGCTTAATGGAGTCAAACGTCAAACTTCAACAGGTCGTAAAAGTAAAACGAAATGCTGATGAGTCTCGTCAACCGTCCGATCATCACAACCTCACACACTACGATTCATTGCACAAAAGAGAGCCACAGTAATCTGAGACTTCCACGTGAAATTTCCCACCCTTTCTCCTCGTCACGTGGCCTTTGTCGTCTATAAAACGAAAGGGCATATCCACGTGGAATTAGCAATACTTTAATTGGACGTATCAACTACCTTCCCTTAAGCCAACTCCTGCACCCCAAAAAACATAAAAAAAAAATAATAAAAAAAAGGCTACACTTTTGTTACTACAGATCCCCAGGTTTCATGGTGCCATTACATTCTAACAACGTACATCACCATCCCCTAAAAATAGGTTGGCCCACATCAACGACCATCAGAAACTAACCATTAAAAAATATTTAATCAGTCAATTAACGAGGCACCTACACCGTCTGATTTCATAAACACCATCTACTTTCATAAATGTGAGCAGTAAATTAATATCTTTCACCATTCACGAGACAACCAAACGAGAGGAAATTTTGTAATTCCAACTGTGTATCATACTCTACATGTAAACACGTCCCCAGGACGCACTCGCCTCTCTCTCTCTCTCTTACTGGTCTGTGTCAAAAGCAGGAAAGAGAATAAGATAAAGAATGAGGACGAGGCTCTAACACAAAGAGGAAAAAGTAAAAGCGCGTAGCGTTTCTCGCACCTACAATGCCTAGATTTCTTCTACTATGGCTTCTGGTCCTCTGCTTAACTATTTCTTCGTTTTCATCTCGACCGGGTGAGCTTCCGATTCTACTGCTTTTTTCGTCTCTGTTCTTCAATTCGTTCTTAATTTTGATCCGTGGAGGTTTCAGCATCTGGGTTTGGGTTTTAGAAGTGAATTTCAGTTGCATTTCAATCAATTTACGAATGAGCTTCTGAATTTGTCGTGTTAGTTTATTAATTCAAACTTTGCTTTCTCTTTAGCACTGATGCTTATCAGAAATGGAAAATTATACCAGAGAAAATAATTGCAAATAAGATTTTTGTAATTTTGTTTTAACTTTTTCTACTTTAGTAAACGGTGCTAATTTTGGAAATGGAAAATTAATCTGTTTAGTCACTGGGAATAGCTGGAAAAGCAAAGGAATTTAGAACCGCAATTTCCAAATTTTGAAATATAAAAGGCAAAAAAGAAAAAAAAAAAAAAAAGACTTTAAAGTTTCAAAACTGTCTGATTTTCAAAAATTGAACATGTTGAGAATTCAGAAAAGTGCTGTTAGACGGCATTCCGTGAACCTAAGCTATACGTTTCCAGTTTTTTTTTTTTTTTTTTTTTTAATTATAACATATTTGAGTATAAATTACGTTATGAGTTTGAAGATTGTATTGCACCTTGTTCACATGCTATTTGCTAGTTTTTTAGGGAGTTAGATATTTGCAAACAAACATGAACGACCTGTCATACTTAGAGGATCCAAGTTGACAAACTATCGTTCGTTACCCTCGCTTGCTTGTTGTTCTTCTTAAGTTTTAATTAAGACCTAAATTTGTGGTCTACTATATAATGCAGAGCCATTTGCCCTGCGCATAAGTTGTGGAGCCCGAGAAAATGTCCATACGCCACCAACGAATACATTGTGGTTTAAAGATTTTGCATACTCAGGAGGCATACCAGCTAATGCAACAGCTCCAAGTTATGTGACTCCTCCACTTAAAACACTTCGTTATTTCCCCCTTTCTGTAGGGTCAGATAATTGTTATAATATAGAAAGAGTGCCAAAGGGACACTATGCAGTGAGAATCTTCTTTGGATTGGTTGCACAACCAAAAATTGACAATGAACCTCTATTTGATGTATCCGTTGAAGGAACACTGATTAACTCTTTGAAATCGGGTTGGAGCAGCCAAGATGATCAAGCATTTGCTGAAGCTCTTGTCTTTCTTACAGATAAAACTGTTTCTCTCTGCTTCCATAGTACTGGTCATGGAGATCCATCAATTCTTTCAATTGAGATTCTTCAAGTTGATAATAAAGTCTATAATGTTGGTCAGCAATTGGATGGAGGAGTGATCCTTAGAACAGTCAAACGACTTAACTGTGGAACTGGGAAGCCAAAGTTCGATGCAGATTACAATGGTGACCGTTGGGGTGGAGATAGATTTTGGAAACCTATTTCAACCTTCAGTCAGAGTTCTGATCGCGTTATATCTGTTGAAAGTAAAATTAAGCATGCTTCAGAACCTCCAAACTTTTATCCAGAAGGTCTTTATCAGACAGCAATTGTTGGTACTGATAGTCAGCCAGAATTAGCATATACAATAGAAGTAGATCCTAATAGGAATTATTCAGTTTGGTTACACTTTGCGGAGATTGACCCTTCCATCTCTGCTTTTGGGCAAAGGGTATTTGACATCCTAATTAATGGTGACATTGCATTTGAAAATGTGGATATTGCTAAAATTAGTGGAGGCCTTTATGTTGCTGTTGTACTTAATACAACTGTTACAATTAATGGGAGGACTTTGACAGTAGTACTGCAACCCAAAAAAGGTGCTCATGGTATAATCAGTGCCATTGAGGTATTTGAGGTTGTCATACCTGAATCTAAAACTTTAGCAGAAGAAGGTATGCATCAGATCATATATACATATATATATATATATATATATTATTTATTTATCTGACTAATTTCCTGATTCATATGTAACTATGCATGCAATGTGCTTATTAATTTTACTTATCTTAGATAAGATTATAATTGTATGCAACTGTTTCCTTGCTTACAGAACATGATATTGCTTCCAGACATAAAGAGGTCTATTTACAACTTTGGTCTTAAGTAAATTTATTTGCCTATCACATGATATACTATAACTAGGGTTGTTGGTAATTTACTATGTACGATATTTGTATGTGAAATATTTAGTTGTCTATGACAAGAATAATCAATTATCTAGCGATAATTTATATTTTGACCTTTTTCATAATTTTGATATTTTTTTTAAACTCATCTTAATAGCACATTTGAGATGTTTATCTTTAACATAGATCAAGCTAGAAATTTAATAGCCTTTAAGGTGACATCAATGTATTTACCAAGTGTGTTTGGAGACATTGATGTCCCCAGTTAAACAGAGTAACTCAGTGATTCAGCAGAGTGTTTTTCCACCCTCAACAAGCCAACTAACAAAGAATCAAGTTCAGGAAAAATTCACGTTGATTTGTTCTTAGATAGTACTTTCCTATTCATTTTATAATTACTTTCATAATCATCCTCAAAATGTATTGGTCCCCAGATATAGTCCTTAGTACTCTTCTAACTTGTCTTCTGTTCTAAGAAAGAGTGTAATTTGTTAAGGATGTATAAGTCATACTGATTTTTATTTCTTCCTTTTTTCTTTTTTCTTTTTTTCTCCAGTTAGGGCATTACAGACACTGAAAAAGGCATTGGGGCTTCCTCTTCGGCTTGGGTGGAATGGTGATCCTTGTGTTCCCCAACAGCATCCATGGAGTGGAGCAGATTGCCAATTTGACAGAACTAGCAGTAAATGGGTCATTGACGGGCTGTACTTTCTTGATCCTTTACCTCATTTTAGTTTTAAATCTTTCAACTTTTAACCTCTTTGATTTCATCTACCGCCACTTATCCATCCCATCATGCTTATTTGCTTGGCTTATCTCTTTCTTTAATTTTTTTTTTTTTTTTAATTTCTTTATTTTTCACTATGGCATGGAATTATAATGGTAATATTTAAATAATCATGGTTTCTGTTACTCATCTGAAAAAAAAAATAAAATAAAATAAAATAAAACAAGACAAAAAAACAAAAACCGAGCTAGTTTTGTTTTTTTGTTCAACAATAATAAAAGAATTGACATTAATAGTGAATTATAAGTTTGGCAAGTAGAAAATTGATCTCTTATCCTGCAAGTTTTATAAACATAGGGGAAGAAATTGGATATTTAGTCCCTTTTTGACTCAGTTTTATTTACCATAAGTAATCACCTAACAGGCTGACTGTCAAAAGTTTTCCAGTGGCATGTAACAAGAAGGAAGTTGTTATGGAAAACATCACTAAATTATTGGTTTCTTTGTTGTAAAAACTAGCAAAAATGGGGAAAGATGATGTCACCTAGTAATCTAAGAAATTAAAATGGGAATTTACATACAAATGTTCCAAATGGCCTTTGCACCAATACATCTGGCCCCTAATGTTTTCATTGCAAATGAGGTATACTTCCAATTTATTAAATTTCTTTATTTTTTTTTTTTTTATTGCAGTTAAATTTACAATATAGGCTAGTTACAAAACCTCTTTACCTCAAAAAATAATCTTCTAATTTGGTTTCCATGATCAAATTGTTAACCATCATCAAACAGGGAACTCAACTCTTATTATTGTATAACTGTATTCCTGAATTTCATTACAAGCTTCTCATGTCACTCCTGTATCATTAACCTTGCGGATAACTTTGCTATCTAATGTTTGTTTTGGTGTTAAATCAGTAGATAAATAAACTAAGTGCATTGGAGGATTTTGTTCAAGCTTTTTCTGATATTATTAGCCTTAATGATTTTGTATTATCATCAAAATTTTGGGCTACTTTATTTTATAAAATCATGGATTTCAAACATGTTATGTTTTATCTATTTAGGCTGTCTTTCAGTTAAAGCCTGTAAATTTGTGAATTTAACTGCTTTCATTTTATTTTTATTTGCCTGTTCCTATTTTTAAGTAACCTGCCCACTCGCTGAGTTCCATAGTACTTAGGTCTGGTGGGATGTGATTTTTCCCCTGTGAGGAGTTGAGCTTTCATATTATTGTTGCTCTTCTCTGGGCGGTCGGTGTTATCCATTGGTATAAAAGTGACCTAATTGAGAAGGGCTAGCACCACTCTTGTTGAGAAGGTCTCTTCCATGTTTGGTTGAATGAACATATAGATTTTGTTTTCTTCATTGATAGTTATGTGCATAGTATTTTTAAAAATTGTTTGTCATACCTCAAAACTTGTGAAGCTTTTCAGTTTCCTTAAAGGATAAACCCAGTTTTTGGAAGTTAAAAAATAATATTAAAAAGAAAATAAATGGCAGAAGAAGAAGGAAGCCTTGGTATGCCCTGAAATATCTGCAATATATTGACCATGCGTACATCTATCACATCATCCACAAACATCCAACTTAATAGTTGAGATTGAATACGACCAATATCAACATCACCATCTCAACATTTCTTTAAACCCTTTTGGCGTAAAATGTATCCATGCCACCCAACCTGACCTATGTCAATTTTTGTATTTTTGCTTCATTTGGTATAACTCATTTTTTTTTTTTTTTTTTTTCATGTATGTATGATGCTCTGGAAACACTGACATCTGACAGTTCCCTGAAAACTCTGATAGATATTACCCCCGAACCTTGGTTTGTTGGAAATCCTTTTTGTTTCTTCAACTTTGGTTGTCTATATCTATGTATCTGACCCTTTTTTCCACTAATACTGCTTCATTTGTAGTTTATTGTTTATTTTCCTCTACATAGTTTTGTTGTGCTGCTCAACCTGTATTCTGGAGATTTTTTTTATTTTAGCTCAATTTGCTAGAACATCAAATTTTATGGATTTATGAATGACTACCTTCTTCAAGAGACCTGCATGCAAACCCATATTGACTATTGTTTACTGGGCTATAAATTTCTTCCTGTAAAAGTGGCCTCAAGAAATAGTTTTCATGCTATTATATTTCAATATTATGTCTTTTACTAATTAGCGTATCAATTTTGTTTGTTCAGTGGTCTTGACAACCAAGGTCTCAAAGGTTTTCTGGCTAGTGACATATCCAGACTGCGTCATCTACAGAGCATGTCAGTTTCTTAGCCTTCATCTTGACTGGTCAAAATTTCAATTTTGTGCACTTGCTTATTGTTTTTGTATTTCTGAACCAAAAACCTGTCACCTTAACAGCAGAAAATTTGGATTAAATAATAACATTTGTTAGTGAAATAGCCTAATCAATTACTAGCTGAGTTTATTGCTCTTTCTTTTTCTCATAAAGTCTTGAAACATCTGTTAAGTCTAGCTTTCGATAAATTAAAGCATATCGGTAGAATTCTGTCCTTATGTTTGTTTAATTTGTTCATTTACAGTAACTTGAGTGGAAATACCATCCATGGGGCCATTCCTTCTTCACTTGGAACAATAACAAGCTTAGAAGTTCTGTAAGTGCAATTTAGATATTGAATTTTACGGTGACACTGTTGACTGTTCTGGTTTCTAAATAGTCATTTTGGAAAAAAAAAAAAAAAAAAAAAAAAAAAGAGGCTTTCTTTTGGAGAGTTCTTCATTGGATTAATTGTTTGTGACCCTTTAGGAAAGGAATTCAGTTCTTTCTCAAGAATAAAACTACTAAGGATCACAATGAGGCCATGTAAACAGACTTTGCTGAGGCAACATAGCATAGGGATATTGCTTCCCACTTGATAAGTAGTTGAGCCTCACTCAACTTCTACATTTCATCTAATGTATGCTCAACGTTGAAAACTTTTTCTATTTAAGTGGGTGAATTGATAATGAATATCATGGAATTGACTTCAATCAACTACATAAGCAGTTAAAATGTTTAGAAGACATTATGAAAATGAGAAAAAGGAGAAAAACCAAATTTTTGTGTGTGTTTTTTACAATTTTATCCATTTCAAGTTTCATAATTAGACTTGATTCAATTCAAACTGTTTGGACCTAACTTGGCCCAAGATAAGAAAAACCTAAATAAGAATTGTGAAACATGACTCATGTTCTCTATGGAATCTCCAGTTTCTTTCGGAAGTATACTTTTCATTAAATTGTAACATTACTTGATTACACCTCTTATGTAATGTGTCAAGCGAGAAGTAAAGTGAAATTCTTTGATTTGCAGTCATATGTGGTACATCATACGAGTTCAGTGTTCTCTATTCATCTTTGGAAAACTGTATCTTACCTGGTGCCTATATTCTTTGTAATTGGACTGGAGATTTTGCATCAATTTTTGCAAATGTACTTGTAAATTACTAAATGTTTGCCTTGGTGAATTTATAAACCAACTATTTTTCTGCTGATTACTTTGGGTGAATTCATGTATATAAATGGCAGGGACCTTTCCTATAATTCCTTCAATGGATCAATTCCTGATAGTCTTGGACAGTTGAAGTCATTGCAAACACTGTAAGATATATTTTGATGTGCTTTAAAATGCATACAAAGCAGCTCTAACTTAAATCATCATGATGCAGGAATCTCAATGGCAATTTTCTTGTAGGAAAAGTGCCAGTTGCTTTGGGAGGAAGACTTTTGCACAGAGCTAGCTTCAAGTATGTATTAGTGCTAGTTGAATATATTTGATGTTTCAACAAAATTAAATTGTTGGTTTTTTAAGATGATAAGCTGTTTGACCATTTCAACTCAGTCTTAAATTTGTACCTTTCTTTCATGGTAATATTTGTTGCTGAATCACACCACCTAATTTGATTTTTGCAGTTTTACTGATAATGCTGGTCTTTGTGGCATACCTGGACTTCCTTCATGTGGGCATCATCTAACCGCTGGTCAAAAGGTTGGCATTGTGTTAGGTGCTTTGACGTTGTTATTACTCATTGTACTCTGCTCAATATGTTGGTGGAAAAGGCGTCAAAATATCCTTCGAGCACAACAAATTGCAGGTAAAAGTTTGATGGGTTGTTAACAAATTAAACATGTCAAAGCAAAATATTTAGATAAAGCAATTCTTCAATTTATTTAATTGGTTATATCATAGTTTCCAGGATGTAAAATCTAATGTTAAGTTCGGTCCATATTTTGGCAAACAGTATACCACGGCTAACTAGTTTTCAGAACCTATTATTTTAGTGGGTTTTGGCACCAACGCCCCTTTGTAGTTTCAACATTTTTGCACTTTCATGTGTAGTATGAATTAGCAGCAACATCCTCTAAAGCTTGTAAATAGTGCGGCATCAGTCAAATACTTTCAACTTTTTATCTGCTAAATTATATTAACCATGATATAATTTCATTTTGCTTATATCCTTAGTCACGCACGGGGAATCTCCTTAGGTGCAGGGTACATATAATACTTAAAAGTTACAAAGTTGCAGTGTAAATGCTGCAGGGTGTGTTGAAATTACAAGGACATTGTGTGCCAAAATGTTGAAATTACATGAGGCATTTCACGCCATAAACCCTATTTTTATTCGGATGACCATAGAAATCTTCAAAGTTTATATTATGTTAACCAGTCACTTCTTGTCTGACTGGCCTAATGGGTGGGGACTGAAAAACTAGGATGAAGAGTAGGACAAGTACAATTGGAAATGATTGTTGGTAATTCACTTGGAACAATGTTGGTCCATTTATTTTATTCAAAGCAGTGTTTGTGTTGTGACAATAGGGCATGCTCGACTGACAATTGGAGATGATTGTTGGTAATTCATTAGATCAATGTTGATAAATGTATTTTATTCAATGAAATGTTTGTGTTGTGACATCAAGGCATGCTTGACTGATATTTTCTTTTTTCTTTTTTTTTTTTTATGCAGCAAGAGAAGCTCCATATGCGAAGGCAAGAACACATTTATCACGTGATATCCAGATGAGCAGGAATCAAAATCATCCCAACGCTCGGACTGCAGCTGAGAACGGGCCTATCTTGCTTTCATGATTAAGACCATCCCAGTGGTCCGGTCAAAACTTGCTGCTACTGCGAGTGCTCTTAGGGTTCCCTACAGCTCCTTAGTAACCTTTCCTATCATCTTCGACTTTCCGTATTACTGTTTATTAAGCTTTGGTCTCCTTTAAAATCATATTCAGATGCTTAAAGATCCACCATCATAGATCCCTTAGTGGTATGCCCTTAAAGACCAAAATCTTGTATATTGCTCCGATTCTTTCTTTTCTTTTCGATTTTTTTGCAAAGAAAAGTTGTAACACATAAAAAGAAAATGATGCCTATGTAAAATCTAGATTGTACCCCAAAAAAAAAAAATTCTTGCTTATTTCAAATATTGGGTTTCCTAATGTAACGCAAGTGGTTCTTAATGTGTCTACGTGAGAAAGATCTGGTGGAACAGAATGACAAGGAAAAGCAAGTTCTTATGTGGTAATCGTAATTTTTTTTTTTTCTTTTTTCTTTTCAGATTTGTGCAACTTATTTGAACGATAACATTCTTTAAGAATCTAATTTATTAAAATAAAGTAAGTTTTGTAACCTTTTTAGGAAGTTTTGTATTCTTTTTTGGGTCCTTCAGTGGATTAAGATCAGATGATCAAATTTTTGTATTTTTTAACGTAGGAATCTTTAAACTTTGATATAAGGATGACGTCAAAATTTTGATGAAATTTATTTCTTGATATTCACCAAAAAAAAAAAATTACTCGATTATATTTACTTTTTCTCCAAAAGAAATAATAATATTTACCTTTTGCTCTTATGGTTGTGACAAATGTGTTGTTCGTTCTCCGGTTGAGTTCATATGCTGCAATTGCCAATTGAATCCTTTAGCTCGTCGCCTTCAATTGCCAATTAAAAATAATAACAAAGGTTTTTGCCACCGTTGCTGCCTAAGCCATCAAATTTGTTCATCAAAATTTAACAGGAATTATTCAGTCTCTTTTTGCCACTAACTTTATAGCTTTTTTTTTATCAACCATTAACATCCCGCCATCTAGTTGGGAAAACAAAATTTGATATATAGATTTAGTTGTTCTAGCAGTAAGTAATAATCAATAATAATAATCAATAAAATTCATGTTTTGTACAGTCTTCAATGTATTTTTGCAAAAGCTTTTGATTGTTGTACTAAATCCTAAACAAGTGTCCCGCTGTTAAATCCTTAAATGCAAAATTTGATATAGAAATGTAGTTGTTTCAGTAGTACGTCAAAGTAAAAAATTAGACCTAATTAGACCTGGCAATGGATCACGTAGAATTAAATTTATGTTCATATTAAATTTTATTCATTCAATCATAATTTATTAAATTAATATGTGAAAATATTCATATCCATATTTATTTTTTAACTTAATAGATCATTTGTTACACAACACGTTAACACATTTAGTTTTTTAATGGATATAGGTTAATCATGAACATATATCACCTATTTAATTCGTTTGATCAGTATATTTTATAAAACCTTCGTTATTATTTTATTGGCAATTGAATGTTAAATATTAACATTAACATTAACTATTAAAATATTTATTTTTGTTTTTAGCTATCAAAAATAATTAAATAGACACAAAGTAATAGTATATTATTACAAATAAAAAATGGAGAAATTAGAAATTTATTTTCCTTTGATAAAATGGTAATATAGAAACATAACTGTTTAACACACTACAAAATCAAGAAACTAGGTATATTTTTTCCTATAATATAATTAATAAAATACCTTTTTAACATGTGAAATGGATTATTCATAGATTTTATCTGTTATGATTAGTTAACATAATTGATATTAATGAGTTGATCCCTTATCAATTTGATCCGTATTAACTAAATTCAAATATTAAATTATTTTTGTAGGTTTGTTTCATGTAAAATTTTACCAGGTCTTGGGTAGTCTTAGAAAGTAATTTGACAAGAGCTTTTGATTGTTGTGCTAATTCTAAACAAGTGTCCCATTGTTAAATCCATAAACGCATAATTTTGAAACTATGCGAAGCAAAAGAGAAAAAAACAAAGCACGAGAGCATCCTAGCCCTTGATATACTCCCTCCGACATGGTGGGATTACTAGACCAAAGGTGCCATTAACCAACCAATATTTGTGCCTCAATATGCTAAGAAGACTGCTACTAATTCAGGTATTGGAAGTGATTTACACGAAGAATTTTGGTTTATTGGTTAAGCAATATTTTATAAACATATTACAGGGATAATTTTTTCAACAAATGCACACTTCAGAATTTATTCTATTTTTGTAATTAGGCTGCTTCTCCCTATTAGATTCTCTCAATCCATATTTAGATGCTTAAGTACCTTTTTTTTTTTTTTTTTCCAGCTCCTTTTGGGCCAAAATGAAAGTGACGATTTATTATTACCAAAAAAAATAAAATAAAAAATGAAAGTGACAATTTATATTTAATATAATACATGGTTTGGGTGTGTCTGAATAAAGTGACAAGAACAAGCTCCTAGAATAGAAAAACATAGCTTCATCACTTTCAGGCGATCGCATTAATTTATAGTTCACAGCGAAACGTCCCACTAATTTTTGTCAAAAGGGAAAGAGAAAAATAATAATAATAATAATAATAACTTCACAAAAAATTAATAATAAAAATAATAATTCAAACAGGAAAAATCAAAACCAAAAACAAAAAAAAAAAAAATTTGAATACGATTCACGTGAAGATGCGCCTGATAGCTGCAGCAAAAGCTTCAGTCATTTCCCAACGTCACCACAACCATCACCGGCCGTACGATTAGAATTTTATAATTTTATTAAAAATTAATTATCTAATTTGTGTTAGCAGTTTAATTAGGCATGGAGTCCAAAGTCTCCAAGTCATGGACCACCGTTTTTTCAGGCAAACTGAGTCAAACACGGCAAGCAGGCAGATTAATAGATGAAAACCCCATTCCTTTCCCCCCCCCCCCCCCCACACACATATCCCCAACTTTCTAAAAGAGAAAACAGTCGTCAGGCTTCGGCCTAACTCGGGCTTTGTCTCCTGCAACTCAGACACCTCTTATGCACGTTCCACGTGGGGGGCTCGCTGACACCTCTCCCCAAAACAACTCCTATCTTCCATTCTCTGATCGACACGTACTCCTTCCCCCCCCCCCCCCCCCCCCCCCCACGCCCTCCCCTGCACTCTAATCGAATGCAATCCCAACAGCAGCCTCTTTTTCCTTTTAATTTTAAATTTTTTTTTTTAAAGGAAGAAAATAAAATAAAAATTAGATGAAAGCAGCGCCGTTCAGCAGCGCCGTACAAAGTGATAGGGCTTACGTCATCCCCACGGCGGGGAGAGGTAGAGTATTCACATGACAGCTCGCGCTATCCCTGCGCACACGTCTAATCAGGCGGCGGCTCTGTTCCTTTGTTTTTTTTTTCACTAGGCCCCACCCATTGCCCTTTTGTCTCACGTGTACATACGTCTCTCATACCATAGCCGTCCGATGGAATACGAAGCGATTCGTACGGTGGAAACCACGATCCGACGGTGTGTAGCTTGGGTTTCAGGTTCATTGGTGGGGAAGCATATTTTATGCATAAATGAAGAGGCCGTGCCGTCCAACCGACGATTACGGGTGACTAAGTGGGTCCCCCCACTTATATACACCTCCTCTAACAAAATGTACACGCACATCTTTCACTCTCTTTTGTTTCTATAGGGCTTTTCAGATAATTCATCGAAACACGCTCACTTTCTCTTCCCACGCAATACCTCTCTCTCTCTCTCTCTCTCTCTCTCTCTCTCTCTCTCTCTTTGAAGCTGTTCTACTTTTGTGAAGCTTTTTCCACTGAGCTTCTTTCCATGGCTTCCTCGTCTGCTTCTTCCCGTGAGGGACACTACAGAGGGGTCAGAAAGAGGCCGTGGGGACGCTACGCAGCGGAGATAAGAGATCCATGGAAGAAGACACGGGTTTGGTTGGGTACATTCGACACACCTGAAGAAGCTGCACTTGCCTATGATGGAGCCGCCAGGTCGCTCCGCGGCGCCAAGGCCAAGACTAACTTCCCGGCTCCGGTCACCGCCGGCCTTTCTCTTGATCTTAACCTCCCCTCCGGTCACTGGTCCTCTCACTCTAGTCGCCTTGTTCTTGGAGAGTTCTTGCAAACCGGAGTTTTAAAGGACATAACCCGCTGCGGTGTCGACGCGGCCGACTCCTCATCTCCTACTAAGCATGAAGCCCCCGGTGATTCTCATGGATGTGTGGTTGGTTGTTCTGCGCCAGAAATTCCCTCTACGGCGTCGTTCTTGGGTCTGGTCCGGCGAGGCTTGCCCATTGATCTCAACGAGCCGCCTCCGTTATGGATGTGAATGATATTTAGTAAAAAGACTTGAAAGAACGGCAGGTCGTTTCAGCGTTTTACGGCGTCGTCTCTCACCTTTTATCTTTATCTCCCCTTTTCTCAATCCCAACTTTTTCTACCATTTCCTTGCAAAGTTTGCTGGTTTTGAGAATTGAGAGCGAGTATCTAGTGAAAATATATATTATATTATATATTTTATTATAAAAAAGTGGAGAGCCTCTGTACATATAATGCTTTTGCTTTTTTTTATTTTTATTGTTATTTTTTTTTGGTTTTCTTGGTTTATTTTATGAAACACTTTTCAGAGTATTTTCTACTTTCATTTCTAGAAAGTTCCGAGATTTGTTTATGGAGGACTTGATGTCCATCTGAAATATTTCGCACCGTTGATCGTACCGATTCCGACGGTTAATTTTTTTCTATTTTGGCCCACCGATTTCACGATGTAAAAATGGATTTCTGGTAATTTGTAAATGTTGGTTGGACACGCGAGGGGTGGGTGAGTGATGACAGGGAGTGAAAAAAAAGTGGAAGCAAGCGTGTGGGCTTTGTCTGATAGATAGGGCTTTGTGTCATTCCCTTTTTAGTCTGGTATCCCGGAGATCTGGTTCCGATAATATTAACAGCAGCCTATTTAATTCCACTCACAAAGCACGCCCACTCGCTCTTTCACAGAGCGTGTAAACTAACCCCTTTGCCGATCATGGTTTTGTGTTTTTTGGTGGGGAAAGGGGAGGTTTTTTGCTGCAACATTTGGTGTCATCACTTAGTAGATAAACAGTATTATATGTTACTTTAAAGAAACTTTGATAGACAATTATATTTGGACCTTTCCTCGTATTCATTAAAAAAACAGAGAAAAACTTGTCTATTGAATTTTGGATTAAAAAAGAATTAGTTTTAATTTTTGGTAACAATATACACTTATTTAATTAAAATTTGGATATAAAATTATGTTTTATTGTAAATGTGATAAAAATGAAAAATAAAAAAATGAAAAGAAAGGCAGTCCTCAAATGCTAAGTGGGTGGTAGGGGAGTAGGAGGGGGCGCTGGTAGGGTCCCACCTTGTATATAATGAAATGTGTGTAATTGGATAAGTTGCTTTATTTAGAAGACGTCAATATGTTTTGTAGCCCACGGAAAGGAACATAGGCGCGTTGTTCATGTGCCGGCTTTTGGAGTCGTTTTCTCTTTCCCTCTTTTCCTTCTCGTTGGAATCTGCGGTCCACCACCTCTCCTCTTTTCCATTTTATTTAATTCAATTCAAAATACACATTTATTATTTATTTTCTTAAAATAGAATACACATTTATTTACTTAACAAATATATATATATATATATATGTCCTTTTTTATTTTTATGAATAACAAATATATATATTTATGCAGTCTTTATTAGTATAATTTTTTATATTATTAATGATAATTTTTTAAAAAATTATTGTTAATATTATGAAAAATATCATTTTTACTATAAAATTTTTATATATGTATGTATGTATATATATATATATATATTGGTAATAATAACAGAACCTAATGGCCTAAAAAAATAAAACATCTTATTCCCCTATCTAAAGTCTAAACCCGCACTACTTGCGCTGCTCTTCTAAATAAAAATTAAAATGGGAAAATTTCTGTAAAAGATCATGAAGTCCCTCACAGGTTTTACAAATTCATTACTTACCACGCTAGCATATGACTTTTGTTACAAAATTTTAACTTCTAAAAAGCCTGTTTTACCCTTACATGGGTCGAAATAAATATGAAATATGTCATTTTTTCCATCGTGTACTACAAAAATGAAGTAAGACATGTAAAATTCAAAAGCAATGTAAACTTTAAATATTTTATTTAATTAGTATTTTCAACATGTGTGTAACAAAATGAAGTAATACTTCAAATTTTATGTTTTTTTTCTTAAACGAAATTCACCAATATGTTTAGATGAATGTAGCAATTAAGCCACTTTTATCCAAATATTAAATCAAAGCCAAAGAAATAAAATTATAATAAATGATGTGCTTTATACGAAAATTGTAATTATGGATGAAAACATGTAAAATTATTTGAAACTGGACATAATTCAATAGTTTATTGGATGTTATAATGCTGGAGTTTATCTTTAAATTTTTTTATAAAAAAATGGAATATTTTTTCAATATACAACTTATCATCTATTTACAAATTAATTGTGATTAACAACTAAAGTGAAAAATTTTGTATATTGTTTTATATTAAGGGTTTAATTGTAGTACTGAATAAAATTAGCAAAGAATGACAGCTTAAATTATTTTTTATACATTTAATACCCTAAGCATGTAGCCTCATTAATATTTGATAAATAGTTTCATTTATAATTGTATAGTCAAAATTTAGTTTCTTACAACTTTTGCCTAGTAATTTTTTTCATCTACAGATAAAACAAAATTTGCCCCCACTCATTTAAAATCTTGGCTCCGCTCCGTCCAACGGCATATGCCATTGCCAAAATATTGCATTTGTCTTCCAAATTGTTTTTTTATTTGAGAGATTATACAATTTGTCAATTACAAATTTGGGGCTAAATTTGAATTCTATGCTATTTAATAAATTAATTAATATTATTTTATTTTGAATTAACTAAAAGTAATCCAAAAGTGGAAAATTTAAAATTTAGCATTCTTAATTTTTAGCAGTTAATGTTAGAGTATAAATGATAAAATTTGACTTTAATATCGAAATTTATGATCAAAAAATTCATATTAACAACAAATTATAAAAATAGAAAAATGGTAACTTTTATAGGAGTTGCTCTTTACAAGGCCAATAAAGTTTTTTGCAAATAAAAAAAAATCCACATAAGGAAAAAAAAAAATGAAAAGACTTGAAAACTTTCATCGTTCAAGTGGGACCCAAGGAGGCTTTTCCAATCCTTAATGAGCGTTTGTTTTACTATTTTTTTATTATTTATGGTTAAAGAATTCAAAAGACAAATCTTTCCTGGGTTGCCTTTTTTTTTTGTTTTTTTTTTTTGGGGAAAAAAATCCAGGGTTACTTATTTTGTTTGAAATTAAAGAAAACGCAATTTTCCAACTCTCTTTTCATCTGTATGTGTATTAGTTCCGATTTGATAGTTCCCTAACCCATACTCCTCCCACATTTTTCACAGGCTTCCTAATTTCCCCATTTATTATCTGCAACTTTCTGTCATCTTTTTAGTCAAATTCGTTTCTTTTTAACTTTACATGGAACAGGTTGGCCGGCCTTTTTATCACACATTTATTTATTTTAGCTTTTTTTAGTTAAAAGACTTTGGACGGTGACTTTATAAAATTAGGAGCAGTTAAACTAGATTG
The DNA here is from genome assembly GCF_031755915.1 of Ziziphus jujuba. Lineage (NCBI taxonomy): Eukaryota > Viridiplantae > Streptophyta > Magnoliopsida > Rosales > Rhamnaceae > Ziziphus > Ziziphus jujuba. The sequence continues at coordinate 23,798,709 of NC_083379.1, forward strand.
CACACTTTCTTGGCACAATCAGATCAATTAATTAACAATGATACATATATTTTCGATAAATATATTGATAAAGTAGATCGTGTCAATAGCATTACACATTTTATTAGGCTTTGTAAGTAGACTATTGGACTTTATAACACTAGTCATTTGGAATTTCACCCCATATCATTCTTCTCTAATTCCAACATGGGAGAACAGAGGATTCTAAAGTTAGAGCAAATCTCCTTTCAATCTTAAAATGACCAAAGGCCAAATTGGCTCCTTCGAAAGTATCTAGTCTAATTTATGTATTGAGATTTCTAATTAATACAATATATGTTTTTATTTTGCAAACAAAAAAAAAATGACACAGGAGAAAGGGAATAGAAAGCTAATGAAATATTTAAAAGGTTAGCTGCATTTTGACCCTTTGATAATTAGGTTTGCAATTTAGGTCATTAACTTCTTTGATTCAACAATTTAATCCCTTAATTTTTCAATTTATTGTAATTTAGATTTTTATTTTTATTTTTGATTAATAATAATTAGTAGCCATCTTATATAATTTATATTAAACTATATCATATTTCATATTAAAATGTATTAAAATACAAAATTCTATAACTAGTTTAAAAATTTACATTTTTAATATTTTTTAGTTTAAAATTTGATACAGTTTAATATTAATTAGATGATTCGTACTAATTTTTATTTTTTTTACAAAATTAAAAGGTATAAAAATATAAATTTTTATGAATAAATTTACACTTAGTATCTTTAGTTTGAAAGTTGATAAAATTTAATACTAATAATGTGAAAAAACAATTAAATCCTATAGTTAAAAGGTAAATAACACCCAAATGCATTTTTAGTATCTTCTAGAGTTTGAAATTGGATATAATACCAGTTTGATAACTTGCACTAATTTTCTTAAAAAAACAAAGGATACAAAAGTGCAGAATTTTATCAATAGATTTAATATTTTATACTTTGTTTTTTTCTTGAATATTGATATAATTTAATAACTATATGTGAAACAACAATTAAATTTTATAACTAAAAGTCAAATAAAATTTAAATTGCACCAAATTAAAAAATTAAAAGTTAAAATTGTTAATAAAATAAAAAATTAAAAAATAAACAAAATAGAAAAGCTGGAAGAGCTTGATTGGTGGGCACTTGATGATTGAAATGGACTTTAATTTGCATACCTGAATTCTAGCCCAGGATAACTAAGAGTGTGAAACATTTTTAAGAGAGCTATTACCGGTTAGTTCACAATTATAAAAATCATAAATTAAGAATTCAAAGAATACCAATTGGTTATATATTTAAAGAGGATTGCCAGTTAATTATTAAAGCAAAATAATAACACATTGTAGCATATGGGCACATTTTCTTAATGTAAGATTTCGCTGGAGTGGATGAAAATAATATTTTGTATTTATTTCAATCGGATTTTAGTATTTTATGTATTTAACCTAATCAAATTGAACCAATTAAATTTAAAATAGCTCAACTCAATATTGGACACTTTCAAATGAAATTTAGCTGCAATCTAAAAACAAAAAAAGACCTTTAGTCTCACAGCTTGATGGTAATACGATTCAAAAATAATAATAATAATTCAATTCACGGCTATGCCCATATGCATATATATATATATATATATAGATATATACCAAAAGGGCCATGATAAACAAATGTCATCATTGTCTCAACCACCGTCTCAACTATCATAAACAGTGATTATTTGGTAGTTACAATTTTTTTGCTTCTACGATTACCCAACAGAGATAACAAAGTGTTTGGTCGTGAATCATTATTAGGTCAAAGAAACCTGCGCTGAGGTACTCACAGGCGCTGGGGTTTGATTGAAAAGCACAACCAGTAGTGGGACCTGTAGCAAAGATGCCTATAACATGCACAGATTTTCCAATTCCAATACGCCTTCTAAAAAGCCTAAAAAGGGTGAAAATGTTTGAAATCCTGGAGGATGTCGCGCTGGCTTTTTTGTATGTGAGTGATTTGAGGATACTTTAATAAATATTATATAATTCATATGCATGAGTGCATGTAGCTACCTTACAAAAGTAAACAAAAGATTTTGCGACCTACTTAGAAAAGCTTGATCATATAAATATATATATACATATATATATATATATGAAACATTGTCTCCCTACCTATTTCTAATTAATACTATAATTAATTTAATAAAATGGTTGATATGATTTCCAAAATTGGTTTGAGGAAGTGAATGAGAGAGATCCTGCTATACATAAAATATAATCAAAGTATTGGATGTGATGGCCGTGATTTGTTGGTCAACGTTTTGTTTTCTTCATGCACTTTTTATCATTTGGGTGCCCCCCAATTTTAAAATAATATGGGTGCTCCCCATTCGAAAATGTGTGTCATTTTCCATCTAAAGCAGAAGCAATGTTTAGAAAGTTATATTTGTTTTAAAATTTTTAATATGATTATTATTATTCTTTTCCTGAGCAGGACATTAAATAAAGGACACAAGTAGAATCATTCAGGCAAAAAAAAAAAAAAAAAAAAAAAGTTTCAATAAGTCTCCACTCATTTCAGTCATATGCGAGGGCATTAAACCTTCCTGATTAAGTTTATTGAAATTTGTCCTCGAAAGACATTTTGCAAATGTCCATCTCGTCCAAAGACGTTTTAATATTATTATTATTAGTATTATTATTTTCCTGATTAACTTGGAGCCTTGGAAATTCCAATCATGTATATTCTTTTTTTAAAATTCTTTTTTTATAAACAATCATAAATTTGAATCTTCGTATAGATAGAAATAAATTAAAAAAGGATCGAAATGAATAGTGTAAAAGTTGGCTAATTGAATATTATTCATACTCATTATAAAATATAAAAAAAAAATTATTATAAATGATAGAAAAAAATTATTTTAAAATAATAAAAAAAATTATAAAAAAAAAAGATTAACATAATAGAAGCTAAGAAATTCCTTAAATGGGATAATTTAAGTTGTTTTAATTTATTACAGGGGGGTGGGCAAAGGAAAGAAAGACAACGAATCGAATAAAAATAAAAGAAAGAAGAGGCAGACACGCAACGCAAGAGGGCAGAGAGAGGTCCCTAACCAAGATTCACCTAATATTGGCGTCACCACTCAGTATGACCAGCATCAGCATCATCACCAGCCCTGCTTTCCTGCTGCCCCACCTGCACACCTGCACCTCTGCACATCCTGCAACCCCACCCGGCCGTCATTTCATAGACCGATTTGACTCTCCCCTTTGTGGTCCCCACTTTCCTCAGCTCTCTTTTATTTTATGTTTTTTTTTATTATTATTATTATTCTGAAAAGCCAAAAAAAAAAAAAAAAAGGATCCAATTATTTACCTTTCCTTAAATAAATAAAATTTTTATTTGTTCAACAAAAATAAATAAATTTTTATATATTTTAATGATAGTGCTATAAATAATGTGCCAAGTGGGATCCACATAGTTCACGTGTCAGTCTCAAAAGCAAGACTGCACCCAGCTGAAAACGGGCGGGTCCCCCACGCGAGCGAGCGAATCTCTGTGTCGGCAGCAGAGCCCTCACGGCGGTCACCCTCTCTCTCTCTCTCTCTCTCTATCACTCACTCTCACTCTTTCTCTCTCTAACGTTATCCACTACACGACACGACACAATAACCAACAGTAAAACAAAGTTAAGTAAAATGTTAAAATTTATGCAAATTTGAAAAATAAATAAACAAAATAAACGAACCGTTTCTTGTTTGTCTCGTGTCGTACGGAAACTCCGTGACCCTGTCGGTGACGGCGGCGGCACTCCCCTTCAAGTCGTTTACGGTCCTCCGCATCAGGCATGAGCTGCCCAATACACAGACGTTTCTGGTTTAATTGTGAGTTTCGGAAAAGAGGTGCATGGTCGAATGTAAATAGTTGTGTGTATATAAATATATATATATATATATATGTGTGTGTGTGTGTGGATATGTATGTATGATGATATGGATACCATCATAGTGATGATGATGATCAAAGATGAGGTTTGACCGGGTCTGAATGTGTGGATCTAGGTGGCAGAGGCAATCCCATCAATCAGTATCAGAATGGTGGCCCACCAGTGGGCCCTTACAAAGTTCATTGTCTTCGCTACTTTGCCTTGTCCGTTCTTTTATTTTATTTTATTTTTATATATCTCTGGCCACCAGGAAATCCATTTTCTATGCTTAATTTCCTTAATTGGATGTGTCCTCATCATACGCACCATACAGTTTCTTCTAATTAAAATCTTTCCAATTCTATTTCTCAGGGGGGGGGGGAGAAGAAAAACTATTTGTTACAATTGGTGTTAGAAAATATACTAGCTGTGATAATTGATGATTGAAAAGATATTAATTGTGATTATTGATGATCATTGATTAATAATAACCTGTATACTATATAACAATTTAAATAATAATATTCACTTTTAAACTTTTTTATGAAAAGTATAATTAAATGCTTTCAATTAATTATCATAAATAATAATAAATAGCAAAATTTTATTTTTTTAAGTTTCCAAAATCATTCATAGCTAAACATCAAGTTAATTATGTTACATTCTTAATTATTTATATCTACCAATTAGACCTTTTTTTTTTCAAAAAAAAAAAAAAAATTCTACTTGTCATGCCTAATAATTATTAACAGGAAATTCTGGAAAGCTGCCAAAATATGTGAAACAGTGGTTCAGTAATCCAATGTTGCAAGTAATGGGTACCAAATCTTATACACTGTTTCCTGCATTACTAATTTTGCATAAATGCTTTTGTATTTAAAAACATTACAAAAAAAAAAAAAATACCCCTCCTAGATTTTAATTTTTATTGCAATATCACACTTTCAATTATGTAGTTTATATGTAATTATAACCCATTAAATTGTTCACAGGTGCATACAAATTTTTTTTTTTTAATTATGTATAAAAATAATAATATTCCAACAAAAACAAAATACAAGATATTTCTGTAAGTTTTAAAATTACAAAATGTTTTTACAAAATAAAAGAAGTGTTACAGTAACTTTTACTTTAAAATATGGTGTAGATATACAAAGACCCATAGGTGAGTGACAATCATATTTAAGGGCTTTCTGTATGGACGGATCCACTAAAATCACTTCTTAGAGTAGCTGGCACCTTCAAGCATCAACATTTTAATAAAACTTATGTAATTAAGTTCCGAACAAGATTAAAAAATTTTGATATTGTAGAAATATCAAAAGTTCTACATAGAAAAATTTCTATTAAAAATATCTAAAAAGATCAAACATCAATATAAAATTATTTTAAAAAATAAAAATTTTTATTGAAACTTTAGCGTTAATTTATTTAAACAATCAATTATCAAATTGATTATAAAAATTATAAAATATTATATATATATATATATATATTATATTTTTTTAATCAATTTAATTTATAGTAAATGATAACAATTATAAAAAAACTATTATTGATAAATTGTTTACTAATTAAGATAAAACAGCCATTACAATTACATTATATTTCATAAATATCATCTCAATATTTATAAAATTATTATATAATTGAAAAGTTTTAGTATTTTTTTTGTTCTCATTTTAAAATATGAAATGTGAAAAGTAATTATTAAAAGATATATCTCTTTAATAATTTTTTATGTAATTATTAATATATTAACCCTAAAAATTTTGTATTAAATATAATTATCCTTCATGTTTAATATAATATATTATTATATCATTTTTTTATTTTTATTTATTTAATATTATTAATATAATTACTATTAATATCAATTTTATATAATATTATATTTTTATATTATTATTTTTCATTCTTATATAATCCATTATTAATGTGTAATTATAAATTCTAATAAATACATTATATACGAAATATATAGCAAATATATATATATATATATATATATATTATCAATTAATAAAATTTATTAAAATTATTAAATTTAATTTATTTCTTTTTATTTAAATCATTAAATAGTTAAAAATTAAAAAAAATCATTCAAATTAATTTGGTAAAATAATTTACTAAATATCACTTAAAAAAATTCTTAAATATTTTTAAAATTTTTATAAAAATTTTTAAAATTTCGATAGATATTATAAATTTTTTAATTAAATTGTAAAAAATTTGATTTAAAAATTTCATAATTTTTTTTTTATAAAATTTCGATAAATATTATAAAAATTTTATTTATTTTTATTTGTAAAATAAATTTTATTTTAATTCTTAACAAATATAAAAATTTTAAAAAATTTTTAAAAAATTTTCAATTTTTTTTTAATATTTCAATTCTCGGTTCCAAACAATGTAAACACAAAACAAAAAAGTCGTTACAAGTTCCAAGCAATCGCTGACGTCCAAAAAGAAAGTTCCGTGCACATCATTCTGCACTAAGCTCTCTCTCTCTCTCTTTAATTTTCCGACATTTATGTCTCACTACGTATTTATGACATGTCCACTAGACTGACCAGTTTTGTCTCGCAATTTTGCAGAATCATCATCAAGATTCCAGATAAACCACCACAAATATATGTGTATATACAATGTAAGTACATATTTACTTCTAATAATATACTTTAAAACAGTCCTTTTTTACAAATCATCCAATTGATTGGTTTACAATTTACATCAATGGAAACCTTACCCATATGCTACACTTTTACACTCCCCAAGTGATAAAACAAATGGTAAAGAGAAAACAGAAAACTTGGCCCTTGTTTTAACTATGGTCACAACATGCCTTCCGCTTGAAATGACTAAAACTTGTCTATTGAAAGATGATTTTATGTATTCTAAAATTAAAAAATAGCTTCATGGGGACTGGATAGATAGCAACTTTAAAAATTCATGGTAAAGTTCACATTTTGAGTCTGATTATCATGTCTGGTGGAAAAGCAAAAATATGATATTTAATACAAATTCTAAAAATAAAATTAGGGCCTAACTTGCATTTTATGGGAGCTTACTCTATTAACAACGCAAATGTCTGTCTCATGGTAACCATGTAGCATAATCCTGTGCTAATACAACACTAATAATGCACTACTTATGCATTATTAATCACCTAAATTATAGATTCTTAATGCAAGATTTTCTTTTTTGCAACTCCAGTATAATAGTTATATTATGTCTCCTATTATATAGCAGTATAGCTTATAGCGTTTAATTGTTTTATAAAATGGAACGACTTCCTAAGGATTTTCCGCATCACTAGAACCGGGACGAGCATCCAGATTGAATTCATCAGTGACATCTCCATTTATTCTCCATCTGTTAGTTAGACAAGCATGCATAGACTCCACTGTAACATTTCACTTCAGCACTTAAATGATAAAGAGCGACAAAAGAAAGATCTCTGATATGGTACCTCTCAAGCACAAATTTCCCTTCCTTATACTTTTGGTTTTTGTCATGCGCAACTACCTATAAAATTCAAAATAACAATCACATACTGTATCTTGCATTGGAAAAGATATTACCAAGTACTGAAGTGAAATCCATTTATAAGTGGAATAAGACACACACACGCACAATCAGAGCAAAAGAATCTACTGAATTAGAATAGCGGCACAGTATTAGTAATAATGCAGCAGGAAGAAAAGTATCAATAATGATAGAGATTCGTTACAAAGTAAAAACCTACGTCAATGAAATTTTCCCTTCCTTTAAGATGTGGAAATTAGCACTGCAAAACATTCACATTTTCTTCGAGATCCTACAATTTGAACCCTGTTACTAATTTTCTATTACTATGACCTTCTTGAGAAAGGTCCACCATGACCACAATTCACGGCTAAAAATACAGACAACATTTTCTACTTGTGAATATTCATCCCAAAAGCAGTTAAATATTATAAAAAATTAGGAAGGGACCTAATCTAAAGATTTGGCACTACTTTAAGCAGAAAGCAAATCAAGTAACAGCAAGATATTTTGTTCCACAGGATTTGGCACTATGTGTAGTTCGTCCACAATTACATTCTCTCCTCTTACCCATCAATCAACAATTACATTTCCCTTTTTCTGTAAAATTTGTCAAATTCTTTGAGTATAAGATATGTTTCTTGTTCAGAAATGATAACATGGACAACTACAAAAGAAAAGATAGGGGCATAGAGAAGAGAAAAGGCTTACATATTTCCAACCAAGAATCTGTCCACAGCAGCAGCAAAAAATATCTTCAACTGTGTGCGAACCAGAAAGCATTAACCTCTCTTCCTCAGATCCAAGAGTTATATTTACCCTGTATAAATTTTCGTTGGCAGGTGGAAATTAAGCAATAAAACATCCATTTATTTTCATTTACAGGTTTGACACTCCTAAGAATCAAACCATACCAAAGAGGTTTGTTATTTTCTGAATCAGAAACAAAGAATAAAAAACAAGTTTCTAGTTCACCATAGCCTGAGATCTCATTTTGTACCAAAAGGAATTATATGCATACTTCTGTATGACAACTTGGTACTCGAGAACTTACACATTGCTGAAAAGATATGCCCTCCCTTGCCGGCAATTGAATGACTAATCACATTTGAAAAACAAATTAGATAGAGCAAAATCCTTGAACAATATGGCATATATAACCATAAAGTGTTCTGTAGATTAAAGTATTTTACAAATCATCTTGGCCATTAATATTATCTTATCAAACAGAGCATAAAAAGATGGATCCTTAAAAGTCTGTACGCTTTGAACTGTTTAGTTATGGAAAGTCAAAACCTATCATTCATATGCTATTGGATAACATCATTTTAAAAGCCAAGATTATCAGTATTTAACAATGTCTACAAAATGGGCTCTTATAATTATACTTAAGCTTACATGAAAAAACAAATAAAATAAAAGAAATACATATAATCAAATATCATCAAGAGATTAAGCTTACAAAAGCTTAGATACAATACTACATAATAGAAAACTTTAAATTCAAATTAGGGCTATCTAATTTCAGAAAAGTTACCACTGACAAAGGTTTAAGAAAATAATTTTCCCTACCCCTGTCATGATCTAATGCCCACAACTTGGAACATATGAATACTAATTAATCTCACTAAAAACTTCAGGATTTTGCCTGCTCCCCAATAACTTAATACTTTTCCATTGTCTAAGCATAATACTCATAACCAGCCCGCTATAGGTACAGGGGCAGTTATTGGACTTCGAAGTTGGGGCATTTATGACCTGAAATACCATGCTAAAGTTTCACCTGATATTTCCATCACATACTGAGAGGCCCGCTATCTCCTCTTTCATAGCTCTGCTTTTGTTAGTTGTCATGGGAAATTACTTTAAATATATTGGTATATTCACAAGATATTCGAACAATAAATCAATATTAACACCTGTATTTCATTAACAAACTGGAGAAAGGAACAAAAGAGGGGGCCGGGGAGGGGGGGTGGGGGTGTGGTGAGGAGGGGGTGAGAAGGTCCTTTCTATAACCTTTTATTTAATTTGATAAATTTGTAACTTTTTCCTTAGCTCTTTTTTCAATCCAATTGAAGCTTATGCAATGGATTTTAGAACTATTTCCTTTTAAATTTGCTCATATCTGAAATCTGAGGCACCAAAAGAACAAAGGTTTCAGGTTTTACATTAACCAAAAAGAAAGCCTGTGTAGGTAAGGGGAACGCTTTTAGAGGAAACGTCTCCAATCACTTTTAAGAGCAAACACGGAAGTGAAGATCATAGAGTTTAATACCTGATATGTGCATGGATAAATTACATTACAGGCTGAAATAAAAAAAAAGGTTAGATAATTGAGTTTTTAACGAAGCACATTGACTTTTCTCCAACAAATCAAACCATTTTCTTAGCCATTGCATTCTTGTTTTGAATATGCAAAGCAATTTAAACAATAATCATTTTTCTTACTTAAAATTTCACAAGCTCATTGACCATTATCAAAATCCCCACTTTTGCACAAAATCATATCTAATTACCTAACAACACCATGAAAACAACTCAAAACTGCCATAGAAAATCTAATCCATGTATAAAATTTCTTGTCAGCTGGCTTCCGCCATCCATGGCTCTACCCCTCACCAGTTTGCACCAATTATCTAATAATCTCTACAAACCGCTTAAATCGAATAACAGAAACAAACCCATTCATAATACAATAATCCTAACTTGGGGTTTTGAACCATATAAAAGATTCCACAAATTGAACCATGAAATTTCCTATCTTTTACCAAATCATAGGACTGAGACTAGCAACTAAAAGCAAAGAGCAAAAATTAATGGTGGCTGAAGCAGAAGAAACAAGGCGGGGAATTGAGAGGAGAGAAGAGAGGAAGAGAATAGATACAGATACCCGAGAGAGGACCTCGTCAACGAGGGCTAGAGGGATGTCACAGAACCTGCATCTATAAGCCTTGCCATCCAATTCAACCAGAAAAACCCTCCCCATTTATCTATCTTCTCTCTCTCTCTCTCTCTCTCTCCCTCTCAACCCTCTGCTCTATCGCAACGCATCCTCTGTCTCGAAGTCTTCCTCAGTTCCTCTCGCTTTCTACCATCTACAACAATGAAATACGATGAACCGTAACCGATGGTTCTAGCCAACTTGAGTTTCGAAACCTTCAGCCACCGGGACCGGGAAATCCCGGTGACGTGCTGACCTTTTTTTCCATTGTTACATCCACGTCGTGTCTTGTACCATCTCTAATGCAATGCCTATTGTTCGTTGATGTGGCAAACTCCTCTCCATCGCACTTGTTGCGCTGCTTATTTGTTGTTGACGTGGCCATAGGTTAAGGAATGTTTGAGTAATGATAAAATCAGTTGGAATTTAAAATTTTTAAAAGAATAATTTTTTTTTATTTGAATAATATTTGAAAGAATAAATTCATAGCTCTATAAAAAAATAAAACTCACGAGAAATTAAAATAGAAAATAAATTTTTCTAAAAAAATATTATTTTAAAATTATTTAGAAAATTAATTTTATATATATTTTTAAATAAAATTTTATTCTGTATAAATTTATTTAATTATTTGTAAATTTTATTTTTTTAATAAATAATTATAAAATAATTATAAAAAAATCTTAAAAAATTTATTCTTGAAAAAATAAATTTCAAAAGGTTGATTTTTGAAAATCAATTTTCTTCAATATTTTTTTTATCAAATAATCCTTAAAATTAAAATGCGTTGAAGCATCTCAATGAGATATTCTTTTGGTATGGATTGCCAAATTATATCTTATAACTACCTTTTTAGTTGTCAGTAAATTTTACATATGTTATTTTTAGTATTAAATTTGACATCAAATTTGTAATTGACAAAATTTGGCATTGAGCCTCATTTTAAAAGATATGTAAGTATTATGTCATTCAATAAATTAATTAATATTATTTTTGTTTTTAATTGGTTCTATTTAACAAAATTTAAAATTTACTATTATTATATTTTAGTATTTGTCATTGGAGCATGGATTATAAAATTTGGCATTCATATTGTCATTTACCATTGAGAGCTCATACCAATACCAAATCATAAAAATGACAATGTCCAAATAGCATTCACCATTAAAGATGCTTTTAGATGGGATTGTTTTCATTCTTATCCTCTCTTCTATGCTGAGAATAATCTGTGAATCCCCACTTTGATTGACCTTGACCGGTCATTGCTCCTAGCCTCGTAGGCCTCCCAATTCTCAACCCCGACCTACACAAGTGGTTCCAATTAAATTAGACTATTCATGAAGTCTAATCCTATTCAACAAATGGGCTAATATTTTTTGTTAGATTTGTATCTTGTGTTTGGAAGTACCAACATAATTAGGGTGATGTAATTTTTTTTTCGTTTTTATTATTTTTTTTAAACGGCTTATTATTATTGTTATTATTATTATTATTATTGCAAGATAGTTTTACAAAATTGTTATCTACAAATATAAAATAATTTTTATTTATTAAAACATATATTTTTTGTACTTAATATCTATACAAATCAAAATTTACTTGACTGTCCATATGGTAAATATAAGGGGAAAATTGTTGGAAATAATACAAATAGAAAATCTGAATCACAATTATGAATACTAGATATTAAAAAGCAAAAATAATATAATAAATAATTATTTAAAATTTAGGACGACATGTTTAGTTGGATCAAAACATGCAAATGCACTGTCTTTAGAGAATATACACATTTTCTATGCTCGATTGTTTAACATTCCTCTTTTAAAATACAACGATTCTTTAGAAATCTTTTGTGTAGTTAAGAATTCCTACGAACTTTTTAAAATACATGTAATGTTCATAATATATTTATATGCAATATATATATATATATATATATATATATATAATCTTTCTATGGTCAAGTCGGATCTGACCAATATGATACAGACAAAAAACATGTCAAAAAATTGGACCATTGGATTCAAATGGTTTTACTCAGACTGCTCAGATTGTAAGAAAGCTCACGTGCTAAAAATTGTCATTCGCACCGAGTCTTTTCTCCTCTAATACCTATTTGCACCATACCTCTTCTCCTCTTATTCCCATCCGTACTTTCCTATTCTCCTATAGTGTTTTTTTCCTCTGCTTCCACCACCATCTCCAGCTCGCACACAAGCCGTTACAACCTTGCCTTACCAAACTCAAACTTACCAGGAAAAGGAAAGAAAAAGAAAAAAAATTACCTAAAAAATTAAAAAACTTTCAAAAAAAATTTCAGAAACTTTTTAAAAAATACATAAAAATTTACAAAATTTACAAAATTTGACGCTTTTACAAAGTAAAAAAGTTGGTGTTGGCCTTCCAATTGTTTTTGTTAACTTTCAATTTTATAATTTTCAATCGGCCTCCAATTATATATATATTTTTTTGTTAACTTCGAATTTTGTAATTTTAAATGATGTTTGTAAAAGTACCAAAAAAATTAGACAAAAATTGCAAAAAAAAAAAAAAATTACAAAAGTCGACATTTCTACATTGTAAAAGCGTAGGCTTTAGCCCCTCAAATTTTTTTTTTGGTTAACTTTCAATTTTGTAATTTCCAATCGACCCCGATTATTTTTTTTTATTAAGTTTGAATTTTGTTATTTGAAATAATACTTGTAAAAGTAACAAAAAAATTTTAAAAATTACAAAAAAATTTAAAAAAAATACAAAAGCCAACGCTTTTACAATATAAAAACGTTGGCTTTGGCCCTCATTTTTTTTTTTTGTTATCTTTCAATTTTATAATTTTCAATCAACTCTTAATTTTTTTTTGTTAAATTTAAACTTTATAATTTTAAATAATATTTATAAAAATACAAAAAATTATAAAAAATTTACAAGCAACGCTTTTACATTGGCTTTGAGTTTGAAGACAAGTTTCGATATGCTAAAGCCTATAACGGTAACTACAAAGGAGATAGCAACGAGGAGGGCCCAAGTTTAGAGAATGCCAAAGCCTATAATGGTAACTTGATTGCACGTCTTCCTTCCAAAGTTGGAACTCCACTCATGCCAAGGAAATCATTGGACACCTACCTCTTCGCTCTATATGACGAGGACTTGAAACCTGGTCCTGCTTCCAAGAGAGCCTTTGGGTTATTCAAGCCTGACCTTTTCATGACTTACGATGTTGGTCTCTCCAATAGCAATAACCAGGACAAAATCTAAATTAAAGAATTAATTAATTCAATGTGGTTTATTTATTTAATTTTAAAAAATTAAATTGCTATTGCCTTTTTCAGGCTCCTGCAATAGATTCACCAAAAACCCCAGTGAATAATCCAGTGCCAAAGCCCCAGAAAAAGGCCGTATGATGTGTGTCTAAGGCTGGAGTATCAGACGCTCAGTTGCAAGCAAATCTGGATTATGTTTGTGGACATGGGGTTGACTACAGCACAATTCAACCTGGCGGTGCTTGTTTTGAACCAAACACAGTAGCATCGCACGCTGCTTATGCCATGAACCTTCTCTATCAAACCTCTGGTAGGAATCCATGAAATTGTGATCTTGCATAGACTGCCACAATCTCCTTCAACAACCCCAATAAGTTAAATTTCTCCAACATGAATCGGCATTTATTTAGGAGTAAGGTTCCGAACTGTAAACAAAGGCTTTTTTCCTTTTTCTCTTTTTACAGGTTATGATGGATGCGTTTACCCTTCTGGAAGTAACTGAAAATGCGGAGACTTCAATTGCATTTAGCGTTAATTAAACAAAGGTTTTGTTGGTCTCTTTGCGTTCACCCGATCTGCTATTTAAAAGATGTTCATGTCATTATTGTTCTCCTCTCTTGTGGCCAAGGCATCGTCTTGGTTACTTTTGGTGTTGTTGAGGGAGTAAGCGAGAGCTTTGGAGATCACTCACAGATCGACTTGTCCTCAAATTCAAAGCCGACTCTTTTAAATTGCAAAATCATCGGTTTTTGTATTTTTTTAATTATTTTATTTTTTAATTTTTTTATATATTTTTTTTTGTATTTTTACAAATATTATTCAAAATTATAAAATTTAAATTTAAATTAAGGATAAATTGAAAATTATCAACCAAAAAACAAAAAAAAAATATTGGAGGCCAAAGCAGAAGCGTTGGCTTTTGTAATTTTTTTTTAATTTTTTGGATACTTTTACAAGCATCATTTAAAATTATAAAATTTAAACTTACCAAAAAAAAATAATAATAATTGAAGGCCTACTGGAAATTACAAAATTAAAAGTTAACCAAAAAAAAATTGGAGGCCAAAGCCGACGCTTTTACATTGTAAAAGCATCGTCTTTTGTAAATTTTATAATTTTTTTTGTTATTAATCGGAATGATTTCTAGCATCCACCACCATGAGTGTTTCTCTATCACTCTCATCATTAGTTAGAGATGCGTCTTAAATCAAAAACCTCATAAAGTTCAAGGTAGTCAAATAAAATAACATTTTTTATTGCCATCTCTTAAAATGTGCTCCATTAAACTTCTTTGATTGCTTAGCATAATTTGAAGGCATAGCAACCCGTGCATGAAGAGTCATTTGGACTACAGAATTGGAGTTGGCACTTGTGCAATGGGCACAGTATCAAAAGTCACATTATTAGATCCACTTGTTATTTTTATAAAATCACAAAAATAGAAATCAATTAGTTGTTATTTTAAACCCCAACGAACTAATTAAAATCAATTTCCAATAAGAAATTAGAATAATGTGATTTTTATGAATTTTTCTTTATACACTTGCAAAATTTCTGTATACACCACACCAAAAAATTGTTGTATACACTCGCAAAATTACTTTATAC
Organism: Ziziphus jujuba; assembly: GCF_031755915.1. Taxonomy (NCBI): domain Eukaryota; kingdom Viridiplantae; phylum Streptophyta; class Magnoliopsida; order Rosales; family Rhamnaceae; genus Ziziphus; species Ziziphus jujuba. The sequence goes on from NC_083379.1 coordinate 23,813,971, forward strand.
ACCTACTAGGGGATGACATCATGATGATATTATCGCCGATGTCATGCTGATGTGGCACTTTTATGTGGTACCACGTGCTAACGTAGCAATGACATGGCACCTGTTGACGTGGCACCCTATATTGCTGTGGCGGCTAGCTATTGGTAGTCAACTGATGTATCTCGATGATGCGGCACCCATGAGCATTTCTGCCCAATGGAATTGGGGCTACATGGCACACAGTTACGAGGCTATGTGTCGCACAGTGGCAGGACCATCCAAATGTGGGGCCACATGTCAAGCAGAAGGGTGGGCAATGTGTTGCCATTGGCATTGGACACATGTCTGGCCAGGTAGTGCCACGTATTAACTCCAATAGGAGACATGTGTCGCACTGAGGTTTGGCCATGTGGTAGCTATTGGTGACACCTCAACATGACATGTGGCGTGACACATCAACTATATTGCCACATCATCGCGACATGTCAAATTGATATCACACAAGCCCGGACAAATCTATCAACACCAACAGATAAACAAGTTTTGAAAATTTGTTTCTTATTATTCTATAATTTTTATTTCCCTTATTTTCCTACAAGCTTAAAACAATTTTCACCCTATAAGTGCAGATGGTTCAGTGATACTCGTCTCCTAGAATGCAACGAATTTTTCAAACCTTGGACACGACACAACCAAAGTCTTTCTCTGCAAACTTTTAGTACCAAAGCTTACCATCCATACTGTGTAAAACTCATTCTCTAATTTTTTTTCTTTCTGTTTCAAAAGAGGCTATTCCAGAAAATCAAAAGCCTTTTTTTTTGTTTTTTTGAAAGGCTTCTTTTTGTCAAAATCTCTTATTTCTTCAAAAGCCTTACGTTCAGGAGAAAAACCAAAAAATCATGCCATAAATTCACATAATGGCCCATTAAAGACAAATCATTGAGACCCATTTAATGGAAAAACGTTACAGTTTCAAAGCAAGTTATAATCTTACAAGAGTTGGTGGTGTGGTTAGAAACTCAAAGGGGGTTTAGCTTATCAGTTTTACTATGAACCTGGAGAATTCTACCTGTCTGTTGGATAGGTTATAGGGACTTTTTCTTGGTCCAAAGTTGGTCCAAGAAAGGAATTTTCATCATGTTGAAATTGAGATAAGTCTTCTCTTATTGTTTCTTGGGTTACTAATTTAGTTCAGGTTATCATCCTTGCTGTGATATTGTCCAAACTAGGCAATCTTGAAGAGGAATCTCAATTACTTCATCAAGAATTTTTTCCGTGAATTCAAGCGAGTTGCAAATGATTTAACTAATCTGAGTTTAAATCTTAGCCTTGATCATCATATTTTTTATTTTGTCCCTATAGATATTTTACATTTGCTTTTTTTGGACTATATGCGAAGTTAAGTTTTTGAAAATAGAGAACAAAACAATTTTAAATTGTTTTGGAAAAATAGAGAGCGTTTGGCAATCTAGGAACTCTAGGTTATTGTGAGATTTTGCAATGTACAGATTGTTCGGTCAATCTTAATATTAGGCCATTTAAGCATATCCACATATTGGACCCTTTTGGGTGGTCTCAGGCTTTGGGTCCATTTAGATAGTCCTCGGATATCAAAGGCCATTTGGTGTTCTTGGGCATGAGCCCACTTTGACGATCCCGAGCCTCAATTCATGTGATTATAGGCTTCAATCTTGTTTGATGATACTAAATTGGTGATCTATATGACTTTTTGTTGTATTAAAATTATTTTTAAAACAAGGAAAAGCAATAAAATGTTGTTTCTTAACTTATTTTTCACTGTTTTTGTTTTCAAAAATTATTTTAAAAAAAAAAGTTAAATACCTTATAAGTGTTTTAGAAAATAATTTTTGTGTTTGAAAAAAAAAAAAAACTGTTCTAAAAACAAGAAGCCAAACAGGTTTTTAGCTTCTTAGGAATTTTTGTTTTAGTTCGCTTTTTCTATGTTCCCTTGTAATCAAAAAATAAAAGGAAGAAGGAAAACAATGTGGAAAGTAAAAAGGAAAACCACGTCATTTTGTCCATTATTAAGAAAATTAATATTAAGTTTGTATTAAAATAGTGATTTTGAGTTGAAATATAGTAATTTGATCAGTGATATTAAAGATTGAGAGATTATTTGAATGATGTTACTGACTAATTTGGTTGTGTTTTATTATTACTTAGTGCCGTCAAAAAAATTTGCTAAATTGTTTTTTAATAGAAGCCGAATCAAGTGGTGGACCGGGGCTACATCAAATAATATTTTTTTATCAATCAACTTAATTAATAAAAAAAAAAGAAAAGTAATTTTAATGATAGTTAACTTGAATAGGACTAATGGATTATTTTCAAATGCGGTGGATTGAGTTTTACAATAAAAAATTAAATAATAAAAAATAATATATTTGTTTGATAGATATAAAAAATTCAGAAAACAGATTAATACTATATTTTTACAAGTATTGAATCTAAATAAAAATAAAAAGTATAAATGAAATTTATTTTTTTATATATATAAGATAAGTATTCTATCCAATTAGGCTGAAAATAACAACCATACGACATCTTGAGTACTAAAATATTGTAGCTAAAATGGGCTGCTAAATTACGCGGAAGGATAGATAGAGACAGGGGGGAGAGGTGTCACCTCAATAAGCAACAAAGTCTCCACTCAACAGAAATGCAGGTAAAGGCAGCGGCCGCCCACACCTAATCCCTTTTAAATTGTTTTATTCTTTTAATAACTAAAATAAATTATATAAAATAAAATATAAAATTTTGGCGGTTGCTTTTATATTTTTCTGGTTCTTTTGGCTCCAAACGTGGCGCATCACGAGGCCCCATTCACTCTCTCTCTTTCTAATCCAATCGCCTGTGAATGGGAAAATGGGTCCCATTCCTCAACAGCTTTTACACAAACACGCCGACTCGCCGGCGTAACTGTCTGTCCCTATCGACACGTCACCCCACGCACATATCATCTATGCATCCGTAATAGGCATTAAACTTACATTTTTAAAGAGTTTATATTAATTTAAATTTTGATAAATTTTATAAAATTTAATTAAAATTTTATATAATTTTTTTAAAATTTAATAGTATTTAAAAAATTATTAATTTTAAAAAAATTTAAAAAATAATATATTTTAATATATTTAAAAAATTTTAATAATAAAATTATAAAAAAAATTATTAATATAAAATTTAATTTTAAATTTAAAAATTTCTTAGCATTTTTATAAAATTTGGATGAAATTTTTAAAATTTTATAATAATTTATTAAATTTTTTATAATTTATAATTTATTTTAAATCTATTAAATTTTAAATTAAATATATTTTTTAATATTTTTAATCAATTCGTTTCATTTTTTTTATGTCTTTTTGTACTCAATTTTTTAAAAGAATAAAAAAAAATTGTGATTTTGACATGTACCAGTAGAATCATGTTTTAACCCGCTCATCCTAATCCTAGATTCTATCCGACTAACGACTAAACAATAATATTTTAATATTTTCTAAGCTAACTTTTTAAGCCGCAAAAAATGAAATTGAAAATTTTATAATTTTTAAGCTTTATTGTTTTAATTATTCTATCGAGCAAAGTTTTTATTTTTGGCAAGAAAATATTCGGAGAAAATTTATTGATATTTAATAAAATGGCAAGTTTCTTCTTCTTGATGATATAAAGCCGATGACGAAACCAATCTAGCAAAGGGAATCAGTTACAGAACAACTTTAATAGGGACAAATACTAGTGGAAACTTGAATGATTTTCCAATTAAAATTTTTATTAAGACTGGGTTGGTTCAAGGGTAAATATTTTTACAAGATTTTGTTAACTTAATCACGTAAAAGAAACGAGAAAGGAAACATTGTTTGATTACATCAAATTTTAATTTTAATAAAATAAGAAAACATATTAGGGGGAATGAGAAAACAAAATCTTGTGCACAAGATATCTTCCATCCACTGACCAACAAGACCGGGCCCACCAAAAGCGGCAGCCGCGCTCTTCCCACTTCCACTCCTACCGCCCGCCTCCCAAGTGGGTCCCAGCTTTGTTTCCTTTCCCACTTTTTTCGCGTTTTTGAGCAACCTTTTAGTTTTTTCAAGCAATTTGATTAAATCATTAAATTTAATTTTTTATTTTGTTTTAATTGTCATAATAATAATACTCAACTCCAGCAAAGATCGGACGGCCATATATCACGTGCAACCGGGCTTCAATCACTAGAACCACTCGGTCAACATGGAATAACTTTTCGGTCTCAAACCCAGAAAACCATCCACGATCCTCTCACGCGCTTTGATAACTATTTCTGTTTCACTCGCTGGACGCATCTGTCTACACGTGTATAATTTGCAAAAACCAAAATACTCATCTCATTATTTTATCCTTCTAATTTTTCATATAAATTATAATCGCAAGAAAACAATATTTAGATTTTATAACGTGGTTTTCCCATTTCCAAGAACCACACATTCTTTAGATAATTATTAAAAAAAAAAAAAAAAAACTTCACATACTTCTACATTTATAAATTAAATTATCCTTTTCTTCCCTAAACCAAATTAAGTTCCAGAAATTTAAAAAAAAGAAAGACTTAGAAAATAAACTGATAGAAAAGGCCATTAATACATATTAAAAATGTTTTAGGTATTAATCATCTTCCAGGGACGTACGTTTGTTCCTTCCGGGTATTGGTAATTAGGGTGGACCGGTTTTGACGAACTTGATATTCAATCCAATATGCACAATAGCAGATTGTGTTGAATGCTTATCCACAGTATAAGTTTGTAATAGATTAGACTATACTTAAGAAAATCCATACGGCAGCGATTCCCACCTGGGCCACACACTCGATTTGATTTTCCCTGTCCACCAAACAATTAAAACTCCTGGATTGTCCTTACTGACCTGGATATACCGACGGCCATCCATGAAACGATAATCTTAAAACCCAGGAAACAAATGAAAAGGAGACGATGATATTGGACTTTTCAGTGTCAAATTCATTGATGGAGAAAAAAAATTACCAAAATGATATTACAACTGAAAAAAAAAAGAAAAAAAAAAAACTAATTGAGAACAACAGCATAAAACTCATCGTTTCTGTGTTGCAAAAAAGGGCGTATGCACATGGAAAGTGTTCCTCACATTTTCAGCTATCAATTTTATTTCATTTTTTTGGATTTTGGTTCTAGTTTATAAGCGAAATGAAAAACTAAAACTATGGAATCTAATAACCTGCAGCGATGGTTTTATCGTCTGAAAAAAAATAAATAAATAGTTTTAAGCCATTTCTGGTGGCGGGAAATTAAGGTCCAGATCGAGAACTCGGCGAGGCAAATCGTCATGGTTCAGATCAATGACGGAGGACGAGTCCGAATCACTTTGGACCCCACCGGCGAAGGCAGCGGCGTGCAAGTCACAGGACGCGTGGTGATCAAATCTCAGCTCCTTATACTGATGACTCTTCATCATCCCTGCGCGAACAACCGCATCAAAATACAGAAGGTGGTTAGCCGACGGCATACTGAAAACGGCTCCGACAGCCGGCACGTGAGGGAATGGGAATCTCACGCCGGACGCAAATCCACCACCAAGTCCGCGGCCAAGATTGAGATCCAACGGCGAAGAATCAACCATGACAGCCGACTCACGGCTTGAGGACTCCACCGTACTACTCTGGCTGGGGCTCTGATTATTATTCTTACTGTTGACGATACTAGCATCGATTTTGTTGTTCTTGTTGTTGGCATTCTCGGAAGGAAGTGGATAGTTCGTCTTTGCCTTAGCGCCACGAAACTCTCGGGCGGCGGCGTCGTAGGCTCGAGCGGCTTCCTCAGCGGTATCGAAGGTACCGAGCCAGACGCGGCTTTTCTTGCCAGGGTCTCTGATCTCGGCGGCATATCTGCCCCAAGGCCTCTTTCTCACCCCTCTAAAATGCACCTCCTTAACGTTTCCGTTAGCTTTTGTGGCTGCGGCGGCCGTCTTATCCCTCGGAGCCATTTTTTTTCAAATTTAAGGAAAATCGAAAATCCAGAGCTCAAGAAACTGTGTTGTTGTTTGGCTAGCCGGAGAGGCATAAAAACGAGGTTGGCCCGTAGGGACGCAATGGAGAAGTGAGAAGGCAGGGGTTGGTTTTATAGAAGAAATGGGTGGGAATTGAATATAGAGAGAGAGAGAGAGAGAGGCCCAGTCAACGAGGGATTTGACTGAGATGGGTGGGGAAGGAAGAACCGAGGAGGCGGCTGCTCCTGAAGGGAGGGCGTGGAGGAATTTTTCTTTTAGTAAATATAGTTCCCGAAATACGTGGCATGTGGGTTGTCGAGAGAGCATACCATCGTCATTATTATCATTATCTAACGGCTCAGAACGCACAATTCATTTGGGTGTGGTTCTGCATCCACCTCTTGTTACGCTCTCTCTTTGCGCGTCTTGTCCACTCTTCATCTCTTTTTTCTTTTTTTTTAATTAATTTTCTTTCTCTGGTATTTATGTGCTAAGCCACGTGGGAATTTTATTTTTTTTTTAAATTATAAAACATTTATTTGCCAGGCTTGATTTTTATTTCGCACAATGTTAAATTTTTTCCCAAAAGTGACTTACTACCTATTTATTGATAACAGGTACCTGATTAGCACCCAAAGCGATTGTTCGTTACAAAAGTTTTATTCCCTGATTTAAATAATAACTTGACAAATAAAGTTGGTATAGTAATAAACTTTTTCCACATATTTTTTTAAATTTTAGATTCAATTATATTTTTTTCAGTTTTCCTTTTAGTATAATATATATATATATATGTATATATTGTAATATTGGGAAAAAGATCTAAATAATAGCTTTGAAAAATCTTTTTTTTTTAGGAAACATGATCCAGCTAAATTATTTAAAACTTTTATGTGATGTACAAATTAGTTATTAGCCAGTATATAATCTTCAAAATTTTACCAATTTAGTTCACTGTGAATGTTTCTAAATTATTATTAATCGATAAATCTTTATTGATTCATCTTTAAAAATATTAAAAATCACTCCTTTGCATAGTCAATAAGGCATAATCAAGCCTACTACAATGTAATTTCTCTTTTTTTTTTTATAATTCTTATTAAATCCAATATTTTGGTTAAATAAGTTTTATTTTTGTAAACATTTACCTTTTTTTAGCAGCATATTTTTAAAATAAAAAACGAGCGCGTGACTACGGTGTGTCCGAATGGGAAACTCGTTCCAGCAGGTTGAACTAGTTGTCGGCACAATCTGCTATCTCGCCGCGTGACTTGGATCAATTTTTTTATTTATTATTTATTTATTTATTTTGATCCTGATTTTCTATTGAGCGGGGCTGCTTTGCCACTTCATTTTGCTGTCTCTTCTGTCTTCCTCCCACGCTTTTATCCTCCCTTTTGAATCGCTCGCTCGGACCAAGCGGTGTATCACACCAGCCAATTACTTCTCAACACGCGTCCCGATCAGGGCGTGTTCATGGCACCTCAACGCAATCACAGCGCAGTCTAGTTTCTGACAGCGGTACCAAATTCATCCGACAACTCCTCGTTCAAGGCTCCTCAGGGTTTCGTGGTTTTAACGCGCTCGGAAGTTACTATTTTGTTCACGCTGCCCCTCGTAATGACTCTTTTATCCATAAAAGCTAATTTACTTTTTCCAGTCTCGAGCCTTGGGTCAAAATGGATAGAGATGGCAATTTGTCCCCGATTCCTCAATCCACGTGGAAATCGGCCTTTAATGGGGTGGAGAATCTCTAATTAAACAGAATCTGAACGGAAATGGGGCCAAAACTTTACACCGGATTGGAGTCGGGAGTTAGGAATTACATTCCCCGCTCCTCTTTACATATATATTATTAATAAAATATATATTTTTATATTAAATGCAATTATACTTATAATTATGTATGAATATATAATATATTTTTAAAAATATTTATATTTTTTGTTAACAAATATTTTTAAAATATTTTTTATTAATCTGTTTTTTCATATCAAGAAGGGAATTCCTATTCCTATCTTGATCCGTTTCTCTGCTATTTTTTAATTCCCCATCCCGTCCCAATTAAAAATTAATCAAATTACATGGTGGGTATAAAAGTATTTTTAAGGGGCAGGGCAGGATATAGGGGAGGCCGGCCCGACCGCTTTGTTGCCATCCTTAATAACGGGGTAAATTTTGTTCCAGTGGTTAGGTAAATTTATTTATTACTATTTGAGTATCGGTCGGTTTCAATTATGGGGATAAATTTTGAAATAATTTATAATTAAAAAAAGAAGAAGCTATATTTCAATTTTTTTTTTTAATTATTTCAATTTCTGTAATAAGTATCTTCTTTTTTTTGGAAATTTATAATTTCCATGATAAGTAAATTTTGTTTGAAATTGATACTAATGCCTCAAATCTTTTTTCCTTCTTTTTATTTATTTTTTAATAATTCATTTATAAATTATCTAAAACAATAATATTAGAGTGATGAAATTCTTTTTTAAATTTTTCGATGTAAACATTTATGACTAATTAATTTGATTATAAAAAGATTTTTTAAGCAATAAATATAATGTTATTGTTTGTATAAATTATTATTAGTAAGATCTCGTGCCTCCTTGCCATTCTCTTAGTAAAGTCAGGTGTGATAATTCCATTTATGCTGTTTTTTTATTATTTATTTATTTATTTATTTTGTGAAAACTATTGTAACTTATCTTACTATGGTTTATAATAGCAGGAGAGTTACAAGAATACTAAATTAGAGGTCAATAAATGGTAACCCTGTTGAGTTTTTTTTTTTTTTGGGAACCCTTTTTTACCAAATAAACAAATAATAATTAATTAAATGCTTAATATTTCCAAACAATTATTTCTTCTTTTTGGGGCATTTGAAGTTTCAAGTAGGTAATTATCCAACAGGTGTACAAAAATAATGTTTGATATAAATTGTAATGTGAATTTAAAAGCTAACTTATACATTCCTTTTGGACTCCTTGAGGATATTTTAAAGGGATGTATATGGATTAAAATGAAATTAAACAATGATTTTTACTCCTTATCACACTGCAACCAATTCTTAAAATAGTAATTTAAAATTTATTAAATTTAACTTTTTCTTTTATTTTATATTTTATTTTTAATCCTTAAACTAAAAATCTGACATAAAAAAGTGAATCCACAAAAATAGTCAATTAATATGCTACATGGCATATAAATCCTCCTGTAATCGGTCATCCGCATGGACAAACAACATTTTTCTTAAAAATGTGCTGCAAAAATTGGGATGAACAAGCCTCCCCTACAACCCACACCTTGTACTGGAAAATGCTGCCTAATTAATAGATTTCACAGTTGCTCATAGGCTGTATTTCAAGGCGAATATAAATATTTAAAAGAGTAATATTAGTCATATTAATCAAGGGAAAATGAGTGTCTAAGAAGCAAATTACTGGATTTATACATCAATAGATTGAATAGGATATGATGTCAAGATTTAATGCTTACCCAAATGAGAATGCTTCCAATTGCACCCCAACAGCTAATCTGTCGTTGTCATGTGTCTGTTATTAAGTTTTGATAATTTAGGCAGCGTGGCCTCTTTCGATGAAAGCTTTGGTAGGATTTTTTTTTTCTTTTCTTTTTTAAGAAAAATACAAAATACAAAATAAATCAACTAATTTATTTAATGCTCCCAGAATATTCTTAATAAGACATATTGATTTGCGTATAACAACAAATTGATAACATAATTAAATGAGGATATGGAGACACCCAAAACGATCTATACATGTAAATAAATCCAAAAATAAAAGATAAGAATTTTTTTTATCGAATTGATTTGTTACATGCATTATTATATATTAGGATCTTACAATTTGTTGAATTATTATTGATGATAATTATTAATTTACATGATAAATTTAATTGAAATATTTAATTTAATTATTTTTATACTAAAATTTTAAAATTGAACATTTTAATGATTACTATAAAAATAACCATTTAATATGAAAATCTCATTTGTCACCCTGACAAATAATATTTTTTGATATATTATATTATAATGCATACAGTAGGTCAACTTGATATTTTAATATTAGATATTTCTTTATAAGTTATTATATCTTTTTAAAAATTAAGATTTAAAAATGCTTTACATGATCTATTTTTTTCAAAAAAATTTAATATATCATTAAATTTAATATATTTAAGTCCCATATTGGAAATAAACTAAAATCTAATAAAAGAAGATATGATGATCTTTATGCTAAAACTATCAGACCCTTATATAAGATTAACTCTCTCTATATATATATATATATTAATAAATTAGAGCATATTCGATACAAATGCGAATTATAAAAATAAATATGTTATATAAGTAATATTGATGTGTTTTAAATAAATTTTATTCATGATATTATCTAGAACGTATGCAAAGTTGATGTGGCTTAATATTATTATGATAAGCTTTTAAAAGCTTTGTTAGACATTATAAAATTTATCAAACAATAAGATTTTTTTTAAAAAATAAATTTTTCGAAAAATAAAATAAAATATATAATTAATTAATACTCATAAATATTTTTTGTGTATATTACAATTAAGGAACAATTTTAAAATTCCATACATTTAAAGTATTTCCAATGGAGAATGTGGATTTTTCTTTATATGGTATAAAAATTAATATTATTTAAATATATATGGTATAAATGTATAATTAATTTTAAAATTATTTTTTAATAGTAATATGCATAAAAATATATATATTTTAAGAAATTTTATCATATTTGATGGACCTGTAAAAGTAGAAGGTCACCTTAATTATTTTGTTTTCTATTTATTTATTATTATTATTTTATATTAGTTTGATAAAGTGTTTACAAATTCATCAAAGAAGTTTTATTTTTAAAAAAATTCTATGTTTCTTTTTTATATGATACAAAAATTGAACAAATTTATTAAAATATTCTTATTAAATTTAAATTTAAATAATATTAATTTTTATACAACATAAATTTAAAGTTTACGTTACATATGCTCTTTTATGAGAAGAAAATGAAATGAAAATGAAACTCAACGGCTCAACGTACAATAAATTAAATGCTATCCCGTTCCAAATTATACACACTAACCAATATCATCTTTTCAAATTTATTAGGTAATGTTTTGATAATATGAAGTCCATCGGCCCCATGGAGTTCCTATATAAGCCACAAAAACTTTTTTTGTGGACATGAATAAATTAAAGGAAATATCATGTTCAAATCCGATGATTTGCAAACAAAATCCAATATTAGTTTGAACCACAAGGCACTTACGAAAATATGTCCAATTTTCTCTCAAACTTATATCACTTCCTTATTTACCAACCACGTTAAAAATCTATTTCAGATTTCTATCTTAGGAAAAACTATAACATTTGGATGGTATGCCACCCGCTCGTACTTAACATAATTCTTCTCCTATTTGTTGACATCATCCTGAGGAATCAGCAGTCATCTTACCTACGAGCATACATTTGAGCGTAGACTCCATCGTATAAAAGCATGGGCAGGGCCATTATTATTTTATTTATTTATTTATATTTATGTTTTCTAGAACAACCACCGTATCTCACACTTAAATCTTGGCCTAAAAATAAAAATCAATAAAAAATAAAATAAATAAACAACAATATATTTTCTGCCGGGGGTTGAGCTGAAATGGTCCCCACCAAATATCCCCCTCAGGATTGACTTGCTTGACTGGACAGAGGACATCTGTAAAACCTATTTTCATTTTTTATTATTTTCAGAAGAAAAGAGAATAATAATTTGAAAAGGGTCGATGAGTTTGAATGAGAGTACGTGGCAAGCAACGGATGGTGGTACTGTAGATTAGCATGTTATAGAGAGGAGAACAACAAGAAACACGTTGACTGCCACGTATTCCTTTTAACGTGTTTACAGGCTGCACCTACTTTGTGGCTACAAAGGGAAGAGAGGGATTGTAGCAACCACGGCAGCGAACAGCAACAGCAACAGCAGCGTCAACTAATTCGGCACTTTGAAGAACAGAAGCCAACAGAAAAAGAAGGGGTTCCACCACGCGTCAATTTCTTGGTCGACCACCATTTAACGTTAGTAGGTGTGAAAAGCCAAGTGGCGGTGCTTTTCTCGTCATGCGTGGGGTCCATCTGTACGCGTTCGGATTTTTTATTTTTTATTTTATTTTTTGTGGGGTCAAGTATGCATTAGGATTTAATTTGCCAAAGTTTTGAGTAAGGGAATATTTCATGTAAATTCTTTTAAGTTTGTATTAATTTTTATAAATTTTTTATTTTTTTTTTCATATTTCAAATAGTTTTTATTTCTTCTTAATTATTTAATTTATATTTTTTAAAATAATTTTATATAGCCGGATGTCAATTATAATTTTTTAAAATTTAAAAAATTAAATTGAAATTAATGTATCTTTAAAACATTTAAATAAAATATTCCTTTGCAGTAAATTATTAATTTTTTTTAAAATAAATTATTTAAATATAAATTATTCATTTTTCTTACTTTCTATTATTCGAATTCATACTACCACTTAATCTAATTCATATCGTCCAATAAATTACTAATTAAACACGCCGTATTTGCGTGTTGACCGTCAAAATTAATACTCTCTTTGTTTTGATTAAGGTTGATTGGACTTGCTTCCTTTGATTTTCGCTCCTGGTCAAGGGAATACTGTGTGAGAATTGGACTTACTGATCTGCTCCTCCTGGCTAACAAAAGGCCCAAAATTAAAAAGATCTTTAGTTATTCTGGAGCCCAATAGTATACTTTTGTTTGAACAATTTTTGGTGTGGTCCCACCACTTTTTTTATTGAAGGCCCATAAGAAGCATTTTTGTTGCCCTTGATAATGCAACTAGACACCTGCCAAAAGCTGTTTCCCATAAACATACATTCTCATTTCTCCACAGCCAATACCATGTTTCCTTATGCAAACTCTAAAAAAAGGCTGTTTTTAAGAGACATCACATATGACAATTACCGTTACCGTTAACTTCCAAATAATGATTTTGATCACTGTTTATGATATATTAGAATTTTTTATAATTATGTAAACTTTCAAATAATGATTTTGATCACTGTTTATGGTATATTAAATTTTTTTATAATTATCACCTTCAAATTAAATATTAATTCAAAGGGAAATAAAAATAAAAATAGATAGACAATTCTATTGAAAAACAATAATTGGTTCTAATGCCTTCAATGATTAAAAGGGAACTTAACATGTAAAATCAAGATCTTGTCATCTTGATTATGAATCAAAGGGATTAAATGATAATGGAATAGTAAATGACAAAAGAATAAAACAATGAAACTATCCTGATTGATGCCAAAAAAAAATAAAAAAATTAAAAATAAAATAACTTGATCCCAATAGTTATCATACACTTATCCAAAATTTCCATCTCATATAGACCAATTTAATTGTGAATAAATATATAGATAAATATGTTTCTTAGTTATCTGCCTAAATAAAATATTTACTAAAATAGATGTATATATATATATTTTATCAAAATATATATTTATTAAGATAAATATGAAAAATATTATCCACAAACCGATGCTAAAAATTTTCTATCCCACAGTTTATCATATATCCCCCCCCCCCCCCCCCCCCCCCAAAAAAAAAAAAAAAAAAAAAAAGTTGCAACTTCCAAGTTGATCTCTAGAATGAAATGGAAAATGGTCGACAAGTACTTTTGACTTTGTGAGAATCATCGTTTTCGTTTAGCTGTTTGCAACATTCTTTCAGTTACTGTATTTGAAGTGGTATGCGTGTAAATCACGAGGCAAAAGTAACTTTTAAATTTTTAAAAAGTCTTGTAAAAAAAGTGATTTCGGTATCATGTTTTCATACATTATACTCAACTTTAGAACGTGCCGAATAACTTTATTATGAAAAGAAAGGCTTCTAGAGCGGTGGATAACTGGAAAAAAAGAATATATGAGTTATTATTGTTACAATAATATTTTTATTATTTGTTTTTGTTTTTTTGTTTCTACAGGCTTTTGTTTTTTTTTTTTTTTTTTTTTTTTGTGTGCTGGCTACAATAATTAGCTATATGTGTCAGCTATATATGTCAGCGTACATATCACTGCACTGCATCATGGTAATTTTTTTTTTATTTTTATTTTTATAATTTTTTTAAAGAAAGGGTCAAAGTGACTATTACTCACAATGGATCCGACTTTCAAAATCATGACTGATGGTACGGTTGTTACAAAATGCAAGGGATTTGATGAAGGCGAGTCCATATTTATTGAATATGTTAACTCCGTCGACATTCGGAAAATGTTTTCGGAAAATGAATTTTCCGAAAACTTGCTAATTTTACATGAACGGAAAATGAATCTTTTCCAGTAAAATTTTATGTATCGATTAATTTAAAAGAAATTAACACAAATTTTAAAACCAAAAGATTTATGGCCTTTCAGAATGCAAAGAACTCCAAAATTTATGAGCCTTGTATGCCAAAGCCATGCCTTGCACATTTTGTACGGGTGAATGTCACGTGCATTCGTGTAGAACGCATATTCTCATCACGTGCCCATGGGTGATTCAAAGTTCAAAAGTCTCCTTTAGCGGCGCAGATTTAACTTATTCAGAATGCTAACGTTGGCATTACTCTCCCGTTCCTGGTCGTAAAAAACTGAAAAACAGCGTTATTCAATAACGCGTTGACACATGGAGCACAAAGAAGTCTGTTGCCAGCCGCCTTCTAGTCTTCGTTCACATTTTGTCGGAACATTGAATTCCAACTGCTAAATGCCAGTCACTCACCGTATTACAGATTACAGAATTTCATTAATTAAAAAAAAAAAAAAAGAATGAAAAAGAAAAAGAAAATTATCTTTCGCTCCCTCTCGTTGTGGACTTTTGAAAACTCGAAGGCTTAGACCGAAGACCATTTCAATGGGTCTTCTTCGTCCTTTTCTTTCTGTTTTTTTAAATTTTGCACGACATGTGTACTTCATAGAGAATCCGCGAAAAACCCAGAAATCCTCTTAACTGCTGCGGAATTCATCAGAGTCCATGGCTTTCTCTGCATTCAATCCGCAGTCCGCGGCAGATAAGGCGGTTTCGATTATTGGGTTTGGGTACGATCTCTGCAACGATATTCGTTTGCCGTCGTGTAAGCCGGGTCCTTCTGGTTCAAGATTGATTGAATTTGATCAGACCCAGACGAGGGACCTCGTGGTCCCTGGAGGGGTTGTTGTTCCCGATGTTTCCACGTCCATCAAGTGCGACAAAGGCGAGCGCACGAGGTTCCGCTCCGATGTCTTTTCCTTTAACCAGGTTTCTTTTTGTACCTTTATTTTATTATTTATTTTCTTTTTATGTGAGAGAGAATAAAGTAGTAGTCGATTTTGTATTGGTATTACCGGCTGAATTTAGTTAGTAGTTTTGAAATTTGATATATTTGCAATTAGTGATATTTATTCGTTTGGGGATTGTTTATTGATAAAGAATTGTCAAAGGTGTTGCTTTTTTTTTTCTTTGGCATTGCTTGTGTTTAGAGTGTTTTAATAAATGGAAGTGCATACTTTGTTTGTTTATGTGGTGTTTGTTGAGAGATTTCAGTTGAGTTGGTTTTCGTAGAAAATGAACATTTTTATTTGTTTTTTGAATCTGTCATGCCTAAACATTTTCAAACATGGTCTTAGGCGTTGTTCCGGTGTTTGACCTTTGCCAAAACCAATACATGCTCATTTGGTTTCATCGATATGTCTAGTAGAATGGAAATGCTTTTTTATTTTTTTATTTTTTGTCGATATAATCTTGCTACTATAGATTTGAGGACAAAGTGTTCATCTGTTTCTATGTCAATGCAACATTTCTCTTTAATGCAGTGGAAATGCTGAAAATGATGGTTAAGAAAAAAAGGGCCCTGAATAGTGTGGCAAGCCCCTGTATGGTAATGTATTTTGTATGCTACTTAAATCTTCTATATATTTGTTGTATTCCAGATGTCAGAGCAATTCAACAAGGAACTATCCTTATCTGGTAAAATTCCATGTGGCCTGTTCAATGCTATGTTTGATTTCAAAGGCTGCTGGCAGAAGGATGCAACTCCTGTAAAAAGTCTTTCTTTTGATGGTTGGTTCATAACTCTGTATAACATTGAGTTGGGAAGATCTCATATCACACTGTCCAAGCATGTGAAACAAGAGGTTCCTTCTTCATGGGACCCTTTTGCCCTTGCTGAGTAAGAATTTTTTAAACTCAAAAGCTCAATGTCTGAATGTCTTTCATCATGGCTTCAGCAGGAGTTTGTTCCCCGTCAAACTGCCATGATAAACTGAAGGGGAAACCCAAAAAAAAAAAGAAAAAAAAAAAAGAAGAAGAAAAAAAAGGGTGTTTTTATAACTTTTAATAAAAACTACCACGAAAAACTGAAGGGGGGGGGGGGGGGGGGGGGGGGGGAAGAAAAAAAGAAAATTTGTTTCTATAATTTTTTATGAAAACTGCCATGATAAACTGAGGGAAAAAATTAAAAGGTGTTCCTATACCTTTTTATGAAAACTCTAGGGGCTGCATTTTTAAACTTTTTCATTAAAGCGTTGTAAATGAGAAGTGAAACTGGTACTTAAATTGATTCTTTTCCTTCCTAATGGGATTTTTACATTTCTCATGCTTATCTGTTTTCTCTTCCTTTATTATTATTATTATTATTATTATTATTATAATATTATTATTATTTATTTAAGGTTCGAAAATATAGAATGTGAAATAACTACTTCATAAAGTTAAAAGTTTGGAGTTTGGAATGGAGCATGCACTGCCTTGGGATCGTGGTGTAAATTTTAAGTTGATATAATTTTGTCTTAATAAAAATGTCTTAACTCTGTTAGAAAATCTTCTCCACTTGTGATGTAAGAAAATCACTGTGATGTGTAACTGATTTTGGCATGATAAGGCTTTAGCACTAGTTGTTACTGTTTTATTTTTAATGTTTATTTACTTTTTTCCAGGTTCATTGAAAAATACGGTACTCATATTGTTGTTGGGGTACAGATGGGAGGAAAAGATGTGGTTCACATAAAGCAGCTACAAAATTCAAATCTTCATCCCATTGAGGTGCAGAAACAGTTAAAGCAATTAGCTGATGAGAGGTTTTCTGAAGATGTAAATGGTAATTCTGCATCAAATCCTGCCGAATTATCAGGAAAAAGGAAGGTAGAGAATCTAAACTCAGCTTCATCATTATCTAGAGCTGACATTGCTTTTATTCTTATCCTGAACATGGCAATAAAAATGCATGAAAATGATGATTTATGAGATGGGATATGATTAGTAAATGACTGGATGTGTGAAACTTAATTGATTCATAAGTGAAGACTACAGAAATAAAAATATTCTTCTCTCTCAACAAGCTTTTAATCATGGTTGACGGTTTTTACTTTTATCTTAAATTTATGTCCAAATCCATGACCGCGGAATTATCAACTTATGATGAAAAAGGATAAGGTTCCAAAAATCAATACCCATACAATTTACTCTTTGAGAATATTCTATATCTTGCCGATACCAACTTAAAGCATGCCATAGGTTCTATGTTTGATCTTAATCTGTTTTCTAATGTTCTATATGCTACTATTTATTTTGCCTTGATTTGTACTGATAGCAGTGGACTTTATTAAAACAAGAAACTGATTTACTTAAAAGTGGTCGTGTTTTGCTTCTATTGCACAGAATTAACACCTTGATCTGCCACACCTCTACCATTCCCTGTAAAAACAATAATGAAGAGTCAAAAATTCATATGGAGAAAAGAGAGGCAAATTTGTGGAATCTCCAACCTAAATTACCACGTTTAGCTATTTCAATTTGCAATAAGTTCTTTCTTAACTTATTTGACAGGGTATTCGTGGCCATGACAAAGATAACCAAGAAACATGGGAACCTAACATTTTTCTATAAATATGTTTGTTATTTTTGTTTATATCTTTGGTGACAATGCTGGTAGACTTTGATTTTGAGATTACTACTTTACATTGGTAATGCTTCAAGATATGACTTCGTTCTGTTATTGTTAGTGTGGAACTTTCATGCAACAATATTCATCTCGAATTGTGGAAAATTCTGTTTGTATAAATCTATATTATCTGAAATTTTCCTTTCTTACCTTTTTACTTAACTTGGAATTCTCCAACTGCACATATTGGGGAACCTTGTTAATCAGACTTTGAAAATCTGCAAAACTTTGCATTGTCGAATTTTCATGGAAGGTGGATCTTCCTGGAATCACATCTTTTTAAATTATATGAGAAAATGAAATATTGTACCATGCAAATATTCTTTGTAAAATTAGGGCAGATTCTGCCCTTTTTAAGATTACTGTTTATCAAAAAAATGAAAATATTTGTATAATAATTATTGTTGGTCATATCTTACAAACTTTTGGGATGAACTAATATACAAGAGCGGGAGTTAGATATTTCGGTTATTGATACGTTGACCAAGTTGAACTTCATTTCAATATAGAACTGTGTACTATTTATGAAAGAGGAAGTTCAGAAAATGATGAAACAGGTTGCTTTTATTCTGACGGATATATTTCATCATTTCAGGATGAGCACTTTCTAGGCTTGGATCTCCGCAAAGCATTTGCTACCTCAACTAGACCTCCCATCATTACTCACTCAAAGAATGATGTAAGTTTGTATCCGTTATTACAGTTGCTTCTCAAACTGAAACATTTTCAATGAATGGATTGAGACTTTTGTTTCTGCTGAATTTTTATGTAGGATATAGTGAGTATTAGTGTCCGCAGAGGAGGCATTGATATTGGTCAAAGTCATAACCAGTGGCTTTCAACTGTATCACAGTCGCCTAATGTCATATCCATGTCCTTTGTGCCTATAACATCACTCTTAGGTGGCGTCCAGGGCAATGGATTTTTAAGCCATGCAGTGAATCTCTACCTTAGATGTGAGTATGCAATTTCTTATTATAAGATCACAAAGGCCATCTGCAGGTGTTAATAAGCAAGACTTTGTGTTTCTGTCTTTTATGTGAGCAATCAAAGTGTTCCAAGCCTTCATTTGATGAAGACATGTGTTTCCCAGTTTATGATTTTCACTTGGTACAAGTCTGGCGACTCTTGCTGGATAGAATTAAGAATTGTTTCCATTTTTCAAAAAATATTTGTTAAGTTACCACCAGTCTCATAAGCTTAAGGTGATAAAATTTGGCCAGCTATGCATATTAATAGCAGTAGTAGTTCCAACACTCCTCTTTGCATGTAGGCCTACCCATTAACAAATGATTGTAATTGGGGTGTAGAACAATTAATAGAAATAGTTGGAAAGATTTGAATACAAGAATGGACAAATAACCAAAACTCTCTGATACCATGTTAAGTTACCAACAATTCTATAAGCTTAAACTGATAGGAAGGATGTCCAACTATGATATATATCAATTTTAACAATAGTAGTTGTTTCAGCAATTTTATTAGAGTTATTTTTGTTTGTCTAAAGACGTTTCGTAGGTGGTAGGCTTAGTTAATTCTCTCCAGCACACAAAAAATCCAGTTGGTGTTGAAGGAGTTGTATATTTCCTTTAACTTCTGCAGTTGATTTCATCTAGAAAATCACAATTTGGTTCTAGTTTACAAATTCCATGTGGGACATTGATGTGATAAAAATATTCAGATAAACCACCAATTGAAGAACTCCATCAGTTCTTGGAATTCCAGTTGCCACGACAATGGGCTCCAGTGTATGGTGATCTTCCACTCACTCTAAGGCGCAGAAAACAACCTTCCCCTTCATTACAGTTCACTTTTTTGGGTCCCAAGCTTTATGTGAACACAATGAAGGTAAAATTTTGTTCATGCAGCGCATAAGCATTATTAGATTAAGATTTTCTTTTAAGAATGTGAGAGATTCCTTTTGATTTTGAAAGAATACACATTATTTATTTTTTACGTATGATAGTCATTTTAGGAAACTGAATGATTTACTAAATTTGTGTATCTGAGTCCATAAATTCTACAACTTACTTTAAGCATGCATAATTCCAAAAGCACATTAAAGTTGTCCATTTGTGCAACTGTGGTCATTATTTTTAATGCATGTTGGACATTAGTTGTGGAGCCTAATAGAAATTAAATTTTCGGTCAACTAAGTGTATATGAATAATATTCTGTGACCACTTCGGTATTCTTATCCTCGTGTAGGATTGGGGCAAATACAGCTCATTTTGATATTGCTGTATTACTTTCTTCCCATCCTTCAGTATCATATTGATTCCATTATGTACTGGAGGCTGCCTCTCTGTGCTAGTAATTATTACAATATTTCTTTTTACTTTAAAATTATTGTGTCACCTATCCATAAATTTCTGATTACATTCCGGTTTCTAATTCTAAACTTTTAGGTTGACTCAGGAAATCGGCCAGTAACAGGAATTCGTTTATACCTGGAAGGTAAGAAGAATGACCATCTGGCAATCCATCTCCAACATCTTTCAACTCTTCCCAATAACCTACAACTCTTGGATGATCATAGTCATGAATCCATCAACGAGCCTGTAGAACGGGCATACTTGGAACCTGTCAAGTGGAGCATATTTTCACACGTGTACACTGCTCCAGTACAGTACAATGGTGCCTGTATTGATGAATCTGCTTCTATTGTGACAAAGGCCTGGTTTGAAGTTAAAACTATTGGAATGAAAAAGGTTTTGTTCCTTAGGCTTGGATTTTCCATGGTGGCATCTGCAAGGATCCGTAGATCAGAATGGGAAGGACCTTCAAACTCATCACGAAAGTCAGGGTTCCTCTCGGTGCTGATTAGTACAAGGTTTAGTTCTGGATTAAATCCACCGCAGAAGCCAGCAAAAGTGGATTTAAATTCAGCTATCTATCCTGAGGGACCGCCTATGCCGACAAAGGCACCAAAACTGGCGAACTTTGTAGATACCAAGGAAATGGTACGAGGTCCGGAGGATCCACCTGGATATTGGATGGTCACCGGAGCGAAGCTGTGTGTTGAGGGTGGCAGGATTTCAATCAAAGTGAAGTACTCATTATTGACCATAATGTCAGAGGACTCTATGATGTTGATGTAAAACTCATATAGAGGACCAGTGTTCTCTGGTAAATGTTGAATTGTACATTGTTTACTCAAAACTTTATTTGAAAGGAATCATTTGGCCAAAAGCCATCCTGATATATACGCCATTGTTTATATTTGGGAAAGAACACTTTACATTTACAAATGACCTTTTTAGCGACGACTTCTTGACTTTTTTCATGCTTTTAGCATTATTTTTAAGTCAAAGCTTGAGAATAACAGGTTTTTAATGCACCTTGCCCTAATTAGCCTGATGATTCGCGTTAACTTGCAAAAAAAAAGAAAAAAAAAAAAAAAGGAAGAAAGCCAGAAAACAGAAGAAAACAATTTGCAACTATACTTTTATGATATATGATTGTTATTCTTATATATGAATAAAATATAAAATAAAATATTTATAAGAAATGTTGGAATTATATGGTATTTTAATACCACACTAAATGGTGAATGAAATTTATAATGGTATTGGCTTTTATGATGTCAGATAAATTGGATTAATGGTAGATTATTTTGATAAAGGAATGTTTCAAAATTAATTAGAAGTTATGAAATTAATTGAGATATTATAAAATTAACTGGTGGAAGTAAAGAGCCAATTGTAGTCACCCCTGCGTGGATGCTTATAAAACAACGTCTATTCTTAGTTTCGAGTGTGGAATTTTGCTAGAAGCTCTCGTGCTTTTCTTCAATGTATATGTCAAATAACCTTTAATGGTTATATGTACCAATGTGATACAGGAAAGACAATTTCAAGTTCGTATAAGATTTTGAAGCTTCTATTAATCCATTGTAAATTGGGAGGCAGGTGCATCTGGATTCACTGGCATCGGTGAGTGGTGAATCTGTGTTAAGGACACTAGGTGAAAACACAGGCCTCATGTCAAAATTTAATTCTACATCCAATTTCAATTTTACTGGTTTTATATTAATATTTTGTACATTTGTTTATTTATTATTATTATTTTGTTTGTCAAGATTATACAAGCTATTGTAAATATAGCATGTTTTTTCATAGGTTGTTTTATTATTTCTTTAAGCTTTGTATATTTTATATTTATAAGCTTATTTTAGTAAGCTTAATATTTGTAATATTTTTATGTAAGCCCTATATCCTTGCTATTTATTATCTATATTTTGTTTTTGTATAATTTTTTAACAAAAAGTATTTTCTTAAATTTGAATAATAGTTTAATACAATAGAGTAAAAAGCTATAAAAGGAATAATACAAATTTATTACAGTACTATTTAGGAAAATTTTTAAAAATTATAATGATATGAATAATACCATAGTTACTATTTAGTCTACCAAGTTATTTAAAAATATATGCATATCGTTATTTAATTGATTTATATTTAATTACATTTATCTTTTTAAAAATTGATTTATTTATATTTAAGTTGTATTAATATGTTAACCAATCGAATAATAAGATATGTATATTTGGTAAATAACTTGATAATTAGACAAATATGTAATTATTTTAATTTATGCTAATATTTTCACTAAATTTTCACATAATTATTCTGACAAGTTATTTTAAAAATAAATAACAATTTTTAGACTTTTTATTTTGTATAATACTATTGTCAAAAATATATTTAGTTAAGCAACATCTAAGTAAAAAATCAATATATTAAGTACATAGGAAAAATGATAAGTTAAATCAAAATTTTAATTGCAATAACATAAAATTAGATATTTTGATAAAGAGTATTTCTTTTTACACTTTTATTTTATCACTATACAGTTTCATACATTGTAAAATGTCAAAAATATCCAATTATTATTATTATTATTATTTTTAATACTGCAACTACTAACCTTAACTATGTTTCCAACTTAAAGCAACATAGTTTGATTTGTCATTTAAAATCATTTTTCTCATCAAAAAACATGTTTGAAGCTGGTGGGTATGAGAGGATTCCAGCAGCAGAGTTTGATTTTCATCACTTTTTTCACCATTTTCAATATATATATTTTTAATTAAACCCACCTTGCCATTTTCTCACACCAAAAAACATAGAAAAAACTGGTGGATGTGAAAGGAATCCAACAACATAGTTTGATCAAACTCACCTAATCATTTTTCAGTAGTTTTTGGCTAACCGAGTACTATGGCCAAGAAGATCGACAAACACAAAGGTAATGATTTCGTCATTGGAAGTCTGAAACAGGTGGCAAATGGGGTTAACACTGCTATGGCTGGTTGGATTGAAAAAAAAAAAAAAAAAAAAAAAAGAGAGTGAAATTAAAGTTTGGACATTTTTGATATTTTAAAATAATGGAACAGAATAAAGTATTTTTGAAAGTACAAGTAGAATTTCAATTTGATAAATGAGAAAGGCACTACAAAAAAATTAGGTATGAGCCACAACAAAGCGTTCTTGCTGTACTATTTGGCCACAACCTTATACATTTGTTGTCGTTAAGAATGCTTTTAGCTATTACAAGTTGTTGTTGCCAAATGTCAAGCAATGGGCCACACTGTATATATTGGCCACAGTATTTTGTTGCAACTAAATGCTTTAGCCACAGCTTTTTCATTGTAGCTAAAAGTAATTTAATCACAATATTTTGCTCTTGCTAAAGGTGATATAGACCTGTATAATTTGTTGTGGCAAATCGTGATTTTGCTTTAAAATAATTCTTAATGCATATATATATTAATTTTAATTTCTAATATTTTTCAAATATTAATAATCTGTCAAAAAAATATACGCTTAGAATAAATTTAAAATCCCATGTAATGTTGGTGTTGCATATATACCCCACAGTGCATAGCCTTGACTCTGAAATTAGAAAGTAGAATGAATTTTAGATGCATCCGCAAGACTAACATGACAGTATGTTGAGAATTTGAGATACAAGCTCCATATAAAGGAATAAAAAATAAACAAAGCTTAAAGAAAAAAATAAAAAATAAGGCTAATCGTACTCGCACAATTTTAAAGATAAGTTATAAGGCATATATAATTTATAAAGATAAGCATATATAATAGTACACATTCACAACACTAAAATTAGAAAGCAGAATGGATATTAGATGTATCAAATCTCATTGCTAGGCTAGGCAAACATGATGGTATATTGAGAAATTGAGATACAGAGCTTCATATAAAGGAATAAAAAATAAACTGAAAACTAAAAAAAACATAAGGCTAATCAGTAAGTTCACACAATTTATAAACACAATTGTTGTTGATATTTTCTAAATTTGTTATTTGGATTTCTTCCTAATAGATGATTAGTTGGACTTTTAGAGTTGCATATATTCCATATATTCCAAACTTTCGTACATAGCTCTCTAACTATAGGACATAATTCCATAACTTAGTGCTGCTATAAAAGACGTCCGAAACTCACATGATATGTATAACAAATAATATTAGAGTTATCATCTTTTATGCTAAGCAAGCAGAAAATAATACAAGAATTATGGCTGGAAATATGAAAATTTTGATTTCCATGTAGCACATATAGTGGTTTTATAAGAACCTAACCATACTTCTTGTTGATTGCAAGCTAATTTTTCTTCAGCTACTCTATGAACAATCATCAAACCTATTTCTATGATTAATCATCAAATCTAATTCAATAATTATCAAATCTAAATCAACAACCATCAAATATGGAAAAGACAAAGAAGTAAATGAGGGCTTCAACTAGGGCTTTGAGCAAGAAGGACATGAGGGTTTCAATTTGCAAATTCTTCAATTTATAGCCAAATGAGAGAGAAAAGCCTCATATGAGCTTCAAAGCTTCATATGCGATCGAGAAATTTAGCAAGAGCTTTAGAGCGAGAAGAGCTAGAGAGCTTCAAAGCTTCAATTCAGAGCAAACTCTCTATCCGTTGCCAAGCTTTCCTAGAAATTTGGCCACGCCTCGCAGGTAAATTAAAATGGTCTTTTATCATATTGCCCTTACAGTTGGTGACGAAAGATTTTCAAAAGGATTGAAAGAGCCATTGCCAATACCTTTGTTCCTTGCAGTGAGGGGTAACTTGTAGCGACGAGATTGCTAAGACAATCCAACTATGTTGACACCCCAAAAACAAACCACAATATAAATTTTATTAATGAATAAAAAGAAACAGATTAGAAGAGGAAAAATTAAAGAAATAGCTGATAGGATCCAAAACAAAACACCACCAGCCTTACAAGTAAAGAAGCCAGAAGAATATTACAAGACATGGGTGTATTCAATTTAGAATTTGAAGGATTTTAAAAATTTCTAGAAGTTTAGAGGTATTCGATTTAGATTTTAAAGAAGTCCATATAAGTTCAATGATATTCAATTCAGATTATAATGGATTTTACTAAAATCCATTAAAATTCAAATGTATTAAATTAAAACTTTGTAAAATTCTTTTAAAATCTACAGGTATTTAAAAATTTATTGATTCTAAAAAGTGATGAATTTCAATAGATTTGAAAGGATTTTAAAAATAAAATTGTGAAGAAAATTATCGATATAAAATCTAACTTTAATCTCAAAAATTTCGTTGGATTCTTATTAATTCGTTATGGAGTCTTTGAAATTATATAACAATCCATCAAATACTTCAAAGTTTATAATTCATTTTAAATTCATTAAACTTTAAATTAAAACAAAATTTAAGGTCTAAACCCTAAAAGATCATTCACGTGATGTTTAAGACAGAAATTTGGAACTTGGAATGACCAAGATAACATAGTTGTAGTTAAGGCACCTTCACAAAAAATATGAAAAACACTGAAGCCTATGAAGGACAACCAATATAATATAGTTGCAGTTAAAGCAGCTTTTGAGAGAACATCAACCGCATTTCCTTCATAAAAGATATGAGAAACTTTAAAATCTAAGGATGTGTTTGGACCATAATAATAATTTTCCCAATTAATATTTTTAATCTATTGAAATATTATTTTTGGAAGATTAAAGAATTGGCATTAGTCCCAATTAATTAGAGATGAGAAGTGATTGATTTGTGACAACTATAAATTAGAATTTTGAAGATATGAAATATGCAATCTCAAATGGGAAGCACATGAATCTGCTATATATTCTCTCCTATACAAATTGAAGTTTCATTGGCATTGGAGAGAGACCCCAACCTTTACGCATCAACCAAACAAATAAATGACTTAGTTTAATACCCTTTAGAATTTTAATTTAGTTTAATTAATTGTTCATCATTGTTCTTAGTTGAAATTTTATTTTTAAAATCTTTTAATTATTAAGGCATTTGAACTTTGTCAATTATTTAAATTCTCCAATAATTAATTACATTCTTTTCTTTAAAATGTTTTTAATTTGTGGTTGCATGCTTGCTCAATAGGAGACGAGAGATAGTTGACTATATTACCAACATATCTTTTGGGCATGCTTAATAAGATAACAATTTCAATCGAGAACGTGTTTGGAACACGATTGAAGACTCAGATCTCTGGCACCCACAATAGTGATAGTAGCTGAAACATGTCGAATGAAGCTAGTTAGAGAGATGGAGTCAAGAAGACTTCGGATACAATGGAGATGTTTGTTGGAGACACTATCCATGAAATGTCTTAGAACTTCAAGAATAGTCAATAGAGAATGGAAAAGTTATAGGAGACCTAACAACAAATAATGCTGAAGATTTAATGGGTGATGGCTGAGTTATTCAAAGGTCTCTAGATTGTATAAGAGAACACTTGCAAGCTACCTAGGTTGTACTAAATGGAGTAAGGTTAAATAATGGCTAGGATGAACAATAAGTGCCAATCTCTTTCACCGTATCCAATGACAAAATGTTAAAGACTGAGCCACCGATCTTTCAAGCCGCATTGAAGTCTAGCCTTATATTTCCCCATTGGTCAGAAACTAGACATATTCCAAGGGCATGTTGAAATCAAAGGTAGAATGTCAGAGATAGTCAAGATGAACAGGTGGTATTTGCCCCTCATGCTGAACCTAATGCTGTTTAAGTTCTTCAAGCTGCATTTTATGGTATGCAGGCCCCTTAGGTTGCACACAATGATAATGAAGTAAGGGTAGACTTTTTGCCCTATGTCTTCTCAACTGTCCAGAATCAAGTTTATGGTGAAGGCATAGCGACCATTATAATCAAAACTTTAAAAATGGGCATAATGAGAATCACTATTATCAAACCGGTTATTACTGTCTGGCATGGAGGAACTATCATAGTGTCTAAAACTGGATGAACAATGGATATGGTAATAATAAGTCTACCCATATATATTATAGATATAGTACCATTAGATAATAAATCTCTACTGAAGTTATTTTTGTTGACTATGTGAAATCAAACGATAACATTGCAGAACTACTAACTAAGGATTTGAATGAAGAATTAGTTGATAAAATCATCAAGAGGAATAAGACTAAAGCCCGTGAAATAAAAAGTCTATATAATGGTACCTAACTTAGTTGACTAAAGATCTCAGATTTATATTTAAAGGGACAACCTAATTGTAAAGATTAAATTAATTCATTGTTGGTGTTAATCTCTTATCTATTCCTATAATAAAACAATGATACCAGTTGGAGGAAAGGCTAAGTTATGATTTTAATGGTTCAAATGCATTGGGAAATCTAAGCGAACCAATGCGGGTTACTTTTAGATAAGAAATTAGCTATGTGAAAAAAAAAGTGGAGAAGCTTCAAAGGAGAACTATATAGGACTCAGTTCTTTAGGAACTCTCATAGAACCAGTAGCATTTTTGTGGCCAAAATGAACATAATAATGAATACTGAAATATTTTAGAAAAATCTTGTGTGAGATATATCACATTTATCATTTAGTGAATAAAGTAAATGTGTTCTCACAAGAGAAGGTTCAAAAGGTAATACTTACCTATTTTATGTAGATTTTGACCGTCGAACACCATCACTAGGTTCAAACTTTGTGTCCCGAGTTTCTTTTTGTGTCAATTTGTTAATTTTATTCAAGTGGGGGACTGTTGGAAAAATATAGTTTAATTACCATGTTAAATGGTATCTATGAAGAATGATATTTAGGTGAATGGAAATTAATACCCAAATTATGGCATAATGGCTGAACATTTCGATAATTATTGTAGAATGTTTTGTTTTAATAATAGTTATGGGATTAAATGTTTGTAGCAGCCAAGTGACATGAATTTCTAAACAGTTTTGAGGATTAGCTGTTAAATGTTTTAGACATTTTAAAATTAATTGGAACATTTTAGAATTAATTGGTTGAAGGTGAAAACATTCCTATATGGAGCCAATAAATTGACTTCTTTATTCTCTATTTTTGATAAAGTTGACTTTTCCTGTACTTTATTCTCCAATTTTTTTTTTTTTAGGAGCGTTAGGTTTCTAATGTGGTGGAGTTCAGGTCATTATTAAAGTTTACCAAATAGAAGCTTTGAGGGTGTAACATATTACAGCTTCTAACGATCCATTGTATCATAGAAGATGGAAGCTTCAGGCTCACAAGCATTGGTGAGACAGAGCGAATCTGTTTTAAGGATATTGTGTGACACACAAGCAGCCTTAGATTCAAGTTCTTCCTTCCATCTATAATATTGTTGGTTTTTCCAGATTCAAATTAGTGTAATCCATTTCCAAATTATTTTTTGAATATTGGTTTTTGTTCATCTATCAAGCTTCTTGTATACATGTTATTTTTCTAACGAAAAATAAAAATAAAAATAAAATAAAAGTAAAAATAAAACTCATCCATCCTTTGTTGTAAGGTATGCCAAACAATTAATTTCAGGGTAATTGTGTCATATGGTTCATCGACCCCAACTACACCAACAAAGTGCTGTAATATTTTGTGGGTTTCATTCTTCCAATTATTTTTAGTGTAAATTACATGATTAATCTCCAAGGCATATCACTATTTACAAGTTGTTCCATGAAATTTTTTTTTCCAGCATTTTAGTCATTGAATTCATTAAAACATTGCACAGATAGTCACTTCATCTAAAGTCATATTCTTTTAGAGAATAATTCATAACACAAGATATAGTTTGGGGATTAATTTTTTAATGCCTGACATAACTACATATTTAATGTTTAAATTATAGAAGACGTTATATATTGATCCCCACATTATATCCTATCTTACAAATTGATTCTTACCACAAAATTTGCATAGTTATTTAACAGTAAATTATGGACATAATAATATCGAAGAGCTAATGGTTTAATATTTTAACGAGTTCAGAGATTAAAATGTTAAAAAAAATATTTAAGGACCGAGATATAAATGACACTATAGTTTACGAACCAATGATATGATTTACCTTTATTTTTAAGTAAAAAAGAATTAGAATGAAATCCCACAAAATGGTGAAGTAAAAAAGAATTAGAATGCAAAAAAACTTATTTGGCATTAATTATGACCAATATTTACAAGACAGTGTAGCTCAAAATTACAGCTAAAGCCGTTTGAGAAATTAATTCAAACTTATAATTATTGCAAAAGAAAAGATGTTCAACTTATAATTTTATTATTTTTGGTAATTAACTTATAATTTTATGATATAAACAATAATAAACCTATAAAATATATTTTTAAGGGGTCACCGCAGCTGCAAGCTACCTTTCACTTTGCTTGAGCGATCTATCATCCTCTTTTCTATTTTTCCAGCTCTACCAGCCGACAAATCCCAGAAAACTGAAACCGCAAGGAATATATTGCAGAATTAGAAGTATAATTTTTTTTTTCCCCCCATAAATTTTGGTTGGATGCATATATTTGAGTATGCATGGCAGTTTTATAGCGAGAAAACTAACAAAAGCGCAAGGGGATTATAATATCCAATTCAGCAAAAAACATGAAAAAAAGAAGGATTTTATCCAAAGTAAATTGAAAAATACCCTTAAAGGCTCTCTTAAGAAGAAAATAACAATAATAATAAGAAAATTTGGATAATCTTTTGTTTCGTTCCTAAGCAGCAAGTATATATTTCCATAACAGAGGTAGATCATATCCCAAAAAGAAATTAAAGAACTGAAAAAGGAATAGTTTAAAACTGTCAAATTGAACGAAAAAGGATTTATTTGAAAGATAAACATATATACATATATATATAAATTCCAGATATAACGAATGAATAAAAAAGTTGCGGATTACTGAGATTACCTGAGAGATCTAAGGGCAAACTGCTGAGATAAAAAGTGGAAGAAGAAATGGGCTCCGTGAAGGAACAATACAACTCCTGTGCAACCCAGCACAAATAGCTCCAGCATCATCACCTTTTTCTACACACAAAACGCACCCAAATAGCTACACAGAGATTATAGATAAGAAAGCAGAGCAAGATATCAGCTTTTTCTTTGTCTGTGCCCCTGATCCCTTCCTTATATCATATATGATGATCGGATAATGACATATAACTTTGGGCTTTTTGAGCATGGTAATGGTGGATTTCATCGGTAACATTCTAGTTGGACCTATTCTTCCACACCATTTAACTTTAAAATGGAGAGCTGACGTCATATATTCCAATTTTATTGTAAAAGATGATCCATTTCCAAGCGTTTGTTAAATAGGTATTTGTTTAATTTCTTATTAGTATTATGAAATTTTAAAATTAGGTGAATTCAACTTTAAATTTTGAATTGTTTAAATTTAATTTTAAAATTTTAAATTTATTGTAAATTAATTCAATTGATTAATATTAATTTTACGATTATGATATCAATTGATATCAACATGCTGATACCAAGTTGATTTTATAATTCAT